>NC_090751.1:95289449-95299449 GCF_036898095.1 Palaemon carinicauda | reverse complement strand
GGAGTGAAGGTGAAAGTGGAAGAGAAAAAGAGGGCTTTTGAAGAATGGCTGCAGAGTAATAGTATAGAGAAGTATGAAAAAATATAGAGAGAAAAAGGTGGAAGTAAAGCGCAAGGTACGTGAGGCAAAGAGGGCAGCTGACCTGAGGTGGGGTCAGGGATTGGGTCAGTCATATGAAGAGAATAAGAAGTTTTGGAAAGAAGTGAAGAGAGTAAGGAAGGCTGGCGCAAGAATTGAAGAGACAGTGAAAGATGGAAATGGAAGGTTGTTAAAAGGAGAGGAGGCAAGGAAAAGGTGGGCGGAATATTTTGAAAGTTTGCTGAATGTTGAGGATAATAGGGAGGCAGATATAATTGCTGTTCCAGGTGTTAAGGTACCAGTGATGGGAGATGAGAATGAGAGAGAGATAACAATAGATGAAGTGAGGAGAGCACTAGATGAAACGAGAGTAGGAAAAGCATCTGGTATGGATGGTGTGAAAGCTGAGATGTTGAAGGAAGGGGGTGTGACTGTACTTGAATGGTTGGTGAGATTGTTTAATATGTGTTTTGTGTTGTCAATGGTACCTGTAGATTGGGTTTGTGCATGTATTGTACCACTATATAAGGGTAAGGGAGATGTGCATGAGTGTTGTAATTCAAGAGGTATTAGTTTGTTGAGTGTAGTTGGAAAAGTGTATGGTAGAGTACTGATTAATAGGATTAAGGATAAAACAGAGAATACAATCTTGGAAGTACAGGGTGGTTTTAGAAGAGGTAGGGGTTGTATGAATCAGATTTTTACAGTTAGGCAGATATGCGAGAAATATTTAGCAAAAGGTAAGGAGGTGTTTGTTGCGTTTATGGATCTGGAGAAAGCATATGATAGAGTTGGTAGGGAAGCAATGTGGAATGTGATGAGGTTATATGGAGTTGGTGGAAGGTTGTTGCAAGCAGTGAAAAGTTTATACAAAGGTAGTAAAGCATGTGTTAGAATAGGAAATGAAGTGAGTGATTGGTTTCCGGTGAGAGTGGGGCTGAGACAGGGATGTGTGATGTCGCCGTGGTTGTTTAACTTATATGTTGATGGAGTGGTGAGAGAGGTGAATGCTCGAGTGCTTGGACGAGGATTAAAACTGGTAGGCGAGAATGACCATGAATGGGAGGTAAATCAGTTGTTGTTTGCGGATGATACTGTACTGGTAGCAGACACAGAAGAGAAGCTTGACCGATTAGTGACAGAATTTGGAAGGGTGTGTGAGAGAAGGAAATTGAGAGTCAATGTGGGTAAGAGTAAGGTTATGAGATGTACGAGAAGGGAAGGTGGTGCAAGGTTGAATGTCATGTTGAATGGAGAGTTACTTGAGGAAGTGGATCAGTTTAAGTACTTGGGGTCTATTGTTGCAGCAAATGGTGGAGTGGAAGCAGATGTACGTCAGAGAGTGAATGAAGGTTGCAAAGTGTTGGGGGCAGTTAAGGGAGTAGTAAAAAATAGAGGGTTGGGCATGAATGTAAAGAGAGTTCTGTATGAGAAAGTGATTGTACCAACTGTGATGTATGGATCGGAGTCGTGGGGAATGAAAGTGAGGGGAGAGACAGAAATTGAATGTGTTTGAGATGAAGTGTCTAAGGAGTATGGCTGGTGTATCTCGAGTAGATAGGGTTAGGAACGAAGTGGTGAGGGAGAGAACGGGTGTAAGAAATGAGTTAACGGCTAGAGTGGATATGAATGTGTTGAGGTGGTTTGGCCATGTTGAGAGAATGCAAAATGGTTGTCTGCTAAAGAAGGTGATGAATGCAAGAGTTGATGGGAGAAGTACAAGAGGAAGGCCAAGGTTTGGGTGGATGGATGGTGTGAAGAAAGCTCTGGGTGATAGGAGGATAGATGTGAGAGAGGCAAGAGAGCGTGCTAGAAATAGGAATGAATGGCGAGCGATTGTGACGCAGTTCCAGTAGGCCCCTGCTGCTTCCTCCGGTGCCTTAGATGACCGTGGAGGTAGCAGCAGTAGGGGAGTAAGCATTATGAAGCTTCATCTGTGGTGGAAATGTGGGAGGTTGGGCTGTGGCACCCTAGCAGTACCAGCTGAACTCGGTTGAGTCCCTGATTAGGCTGAAGGAACATAGAGAGTAGAGGTCCCCTTTTTGTTTTGTTTCATTGTTGGTGTCGGCTACCCCCCAAAATTGGGGGAAGTGCCTTGGTATATTGATTGATTGATATATATATATATATATATATATATATATATATATATATATATATATATATATATATATATATATATATATATATATATATACATATATATGTAATATATACATATATATATATATATATATATATATATATATATATATATATATATATATATATATATATATATATATATGTGTGTGTGTGTGTGTATATATGTATATATATATATATATATATATATATATATATATATATATATATATTATATATATATGTATATGTATATATATATATATATATATATATATATATATATATATATATATATATATATATATATATATATATATATATATATATATATATATATATACACATGTATATGTATGTAATTCCCCCTTTCTGAGTGGGGATACCTTAACGTGGTGAAAGGGTTTGTGTATTGCCGTTAATAACAAAGATGTACTCGTCAGGGCCACCCACACTAGGTTGGTTTGCTTTGAGCGACCAGAAAAAAAAAATTCCGCAGTGGCCAGTGTGTGAATGAAAACTGACCAAGACCCAGACATGAATCGAAATGTTTCAAGGCCTTTGTCTTACAGTGAACTAGAACCTGCTATATTTGTTTTATGTATAGCTATATGGGTATAGATTTGATTTTATGTATGTGTGTGTACAGTATGTTTGTACAGTATGTATGTATGTATGTATGTATGTATGTATGTATGTAGGTATGTATGTATGTATGTTTTCTAAGATGAACGCCTAAAGTTTATTTCCAATCAATTGCGGATTGAAATTGACAAGCTAAAAAGGTAGGGAAAAAGTTGCTTGAGAAAAGGTACTGTCGCTATCTTTCTATATTAATGCATGAGAGATTTGCTTTCTATAGTATTGCCATATTAAATTCACATTGTACTTTTATACAAGAGTATCATATTGAAACCATAATACTTAGTTTTTCGTAATTTACTTTTACTTTAAGAGGCTGCTTTTTTCTGGTCCTATGCAGCAGGGCAACCCTACTCTCTACGGGACCACCATAGTCATTCCATAATGTTCGTTCAAAAGCATTCAACATTTCACATCACTTCTAAATATTTATATACATAATCATCATCAACTACTACGCCTATTGAAGCAAAGGGCCTCTTAGATTTTGCCAGTCTTTTCTATCTTGAGGTATTAAATCAATACTTCTCCATTCAGCATTTACTTCGCTTCATAGTCTTCAGCCATGTAGGCCTGAGTCTTCTGATTTTCCTAGTGCCTTGTGGTGCCCAGCTGAAAGCTTGGTGAACTAATCTCTCTTGGGGAGTGTGAAGAGCATGCCCAAACCATCTCTCATCTATCCTTCACCATGATCTCGTCCACATATGGCACTGGAGTAACCTATTATTATTATTATTATTATTATTATTATTATTATTATTATTATTATTATTATTATTATTATTATTATTATTGATTGCTAAGCTACAACCCTAGTTGGAAAAGCAGAATGCTATAACCCCATGGGTTCCAAAAGGGAAAATAGCCCAGTGAGGAAATTAAACCAGGAAAGAATGAATATTTTAGGAATAATATCAAAATAAACATCTCCTATATAAACTACAAAAAAATTTAACAAAACACGAGGAAGAGAAATTAGATAGAATAATGTGCCCAAGTGTACCCTCAAGCAAGAGAACTCTAACCCAAGATAGTGGAAGACCATGGTACAGAGATATGGCACTACCATAACATATATACATTATCAAATATTGATACATCAAATCACAGTAACACAGATGATTTAGATTAATGATTTTAAAACCAAGAATAATAAGAATATTTAAAAACTCCAGTGGCCAGTCCATAACGCACTTTTATTATGCAACATCCCTTCCAGGAGACTTGACAGGTATTCCAAGGAATTTTCATTTCATACTCTGGGTTCTTGCCCTTTCAAAAAAAAAAAAAAAAAAAAAAAAAAAAAAAAAAAAAATAAGAGGAAGAGGAAAAGAATTCGGTTTATTTACGTTCCCTTTTGTGAAGCCGAAGAAATTTTGTGTCTGGGGAATTGTTAAAATTTCTTGAGAAAACTTTTGATGTATGATTGAGAAGGAACAGATTATTCTGTGTGATACATATTATTATTATTATTATTATTATTATTATTATTATTTTAATATTTTAATGTTTTATTCGGTTTAATTTAATATTTCAAAATTTTAGAATTCTAATATTTTATCATTTTATCTAATATTTTATTATTTTATCTAATATTTTATTTTATCATTTTATCATTATCACAAGTTAAACTATAACCCTAGTTTGGAAAGCAGGATGCTATAAGCGCAAAGATTCCAACGTTGAAAAATAGCCTTGTGAGGATGGAAACAAGGAAATAAACAAGCTGCAAGAGAAGTATAAACAATGAAAATAAAATACTTTAAAAATAGTAACAAGATTAAATTAGATCTTTCATATATAAACTATAAAAACTTAAAAAAGGCAAGAGAAAGAGAGAACTCTAATCCAAGAGAGTGGAAGGACATGGTACAGAGGCTATGGCACTAACAAAGACTAGCATTGGTAATATTATCAAAAAAGATAAAGAGTTTGATATATGGAATAGAATTAATATGAATCAAAGAAACTGTTCCGGAATTGCCAAAGCAATTTTGCAAATATGTATCCATGGCAAATCATCGCACGCAGAATAGGTACCTCATGAAATTTAAGAATATTGACTATATAGTCACAAACTACTATAAACAGCAAATTTGGTCTCTTAGGATGAGAAGACAGCCTTATTAAACAACTTGCAAAAGTCATCTACTTAAAATCTCATTAGAAATGTGCTGACAGTGTAATGCTCGTGCAACAAGTAACACACTAACAATTAGAAAATGCACTCCTTTTTTTTCTGCACAGCCCGTATAGTAAGCATCATCAGTCTTCAATCAAATTAAAAAAAAAGTACGACGTTGAAGGTAACACACACTAATTTCTGTCTTCATTAACATAATTTTTTTGACCATTTTTATGCCATGTTAACCTTCACAAAAGCTGTTGAATGTACAGAGGCAATTATCACTCTTGTGTAACCCTTTGGAGCCCTGTAAATACCTGTGTTGTTCATTAAATGAAGTTAGTTATTTAGGAGCTCATTACTGATTCATGTTTCCTTCTACTAATATCACATTGGTGACCTACATAGTGCCTGAATACTTCTCAACTTGCTACTAAGTCTGTCGCATCCTCCTGACCTCAACTCGTTTGTCCATGATGCCATAGGGAACTTTTGCCCTTTGCCAGTAGAGATGCATTTGTCTGGTTTCAGCATCAGGGGAGTACCCCACTCAAGCAAAATTCAACCTACATTCTTGCAGAAATTCCCAGTGACGCCATCTCAGTAATCTAGGATTTGCTTTACGCGTAAAGGAACCCCACATACAGCATGATGTCTTCAAACCTTACCTCCTAGGGCGGTACTCACAATCCCCAGCCACCAATGATGCAATGATATTTTCGGCTCTCTCAACAATCGTTGGGCGATCGAAAGGCAATTGATGGCCTTCAAGAGTATCAGTATTGATCACGTTCTGCCTGCTGCAGATGGTTCTCCTCGTGTTGTGAATCTACTTCATACCCTTTAGATACTATGCCTGCTGGAATCGGTGCGAGCTACCCTTCCCGATAACGATACCCTGCCCATGAAGGACCTTAATGACTAAAGTGGGGTTTACACGATGGAACGGTTCGTCGAACCCATTTGACAAACCTCCTTGTCAAACAGTTTGAAGAGCTGGAGTCAGCCGCAAATGCATAACGTTTGTGGACAGTGAAGACTCGCCCACTAAAGTCAGGCGAGAACAGACTTTATTCGAAGCAAGGTATATAGAATAAGGGAGCATTCGACGAGCGTGCACGACAACCGAATACCCCGTTCACACGTTCAAACATCACTTCAAACACTTGTCTTTCAAACCTTGTTCGACTGTGTAAACCCGCCTCAAGAGTCGACACTCTTGTGGACAGCCACTTCCCAATCATCAAAAACTCTTTATCAGTTCCGCTCCTGATGAAGGGGATAACCATTCAACGCCGTTTGAAGCAGAGGTGAATGCTGTAGAATATAGGCGCCCATCTCATGGCATACCTATTATTATTATCATTATTATGACTTACTAAGCTACAACCCTAGTTGGAAAACCAGGATGCTATAAGCCCAGGGGCCCAAACAGAGAAAATAGTAGCAATGATGTCGCCCATTATCCACCTATGCCGCCCCATACTAGCTTCCCAGTCAATGCCTTGTATAGACCCTGGATGAAGACCCTCACTCTCAGTTTATGTTACTATTATTCCAGATTCGAGGCTGCTGTTAAGAAATGGGCTACACTATGGCAATGGTCAAGGAACGTACAAGTAGGTCATCACCTGTGTTGGTAGTCTCCCCATTAACTATTACTTCTTTTTGGGATTCATGATCATATGAGCCCATTCTGATAGATAATGCTGCCTGTCGCTCCCTCTTTAAGAGCTCAACCCCGTAAATCTAAGCCTACTGATATCTGCATGATGGTCGCCAACAGATCTGCTATCTCAGCGGTGGTTATGAGACGCTGTCAATGTCATTTGGTAGAACAAAGTATAGGTGGAGTTTCATCATATTTTGCTGTTACACTGCTTTGCATCGGTACATTTTTTAAGGGCCGTTTTTCCGGTCCTATACAGCAGGGGAACCCTTCTCCAGTCTACAGGACCTCCACAGTCATTTTATCATGTTTGGTCGAAAGCATTCAACATTTCACAACGCATATTGTTCAATCGTAACAATGGAAGCACTCGCAGAACAAGAATGTCTAGAGTTTCCTCTTGAAAGTCTTAATATCTTGTATCTTTCTGATGTCTAGTGGGAGCTTCTTCCCCCCTCCAGGTTAACATCATACACCAATGCTTTGTCAACATGAGCTATTATTAGTCCACATATCTTATCACCTCCTTCCTACCCCCCCCCTCTCTCTCTCTCTCTCTCTCTCCTCTCTCTCTCTCTCTCTCTCTCTCTCTCTCTCTCTCTCTCTCTCTCTCTCCAAATCATCATGCCAACCTCTTCATCTGATATACACGTCTTCTGACCAGAACTACGCTAGACGCCCACAGTTCTCGCGATCAGACTATAGTCTCCCACCATCACCAATCTGCAGTGGCCAGCGTGGTGATGAAAACTGGCTAAACCCAAGACATGACTGTGGATATGTGTGAGGCCTTTGTCCTGCAGTTGACTATGAACGGCTGCATTTGTATGTATGTTTATATGTATTTTGACGAAATATTTATTCAAATGAATCAGTGAGACTTGACTAAACATTGTTTTTAGAAACAAAGACATTAATAAGTGTTCAATTATGTAAAAGTATAAACACCCACATTAGAGAGAGAGAGAGAGAGAGAGAGAGAGAGAGAGAGAGAGAGAGAGAGAGAGAGAGAGAGAGAGAGAGAGAGAGAGAGAGAGCGAGCGCACCTTACCTTATTCTATGTTTGGGTTCCCCCAGGTCCCTCAGAGTGAGGCACCTCGTATATCCACCAGAGTTGCATATGCATCTTCCGGTGTATTTTGCATCTTCCAGTCTTGGATGGTCTGGGATGCAGAGAGAGAGAGAGAGAGAGAGAGAGAGAGAGAGAAATCCATATTCAGAAGAAAGAGGAAAGAACAAAAAAAATTGCATCCTTCGCAAGCCAGTGCAAGAGTGTCTTCCGCATTAAAACTGGTCAACAACTTTAAAAACCACATTCTCTTAAAATAGTCCTAGTCAAGGCTGAAAACCCTCTCTTCTGGGTGAGTGTTCATGTTTTGAAGTTATTCCGAACGCCCCCAAGTACACAAGAGGTAAGTCAACACTTGGAAGAAAAGAGGACAACTCTCTAAAAAAAGGAACATCTCCTCTCCTTTTATTTCTTCCTCATGTTATCTACTTTCTCATCTCATTTTCTATTTTTTCATGTCCTCTTTTACTTGTTCTTTATTCTACTATAAAAGGAACATCTCCTCTTCTGTTATTTCTTCCTCATTTTATCTACTTTCTCATCTCCTTTTATACTTTCCCCTCTCCTTTTTTGCTTTCTCATGTCCTCTTATAATTCTTCTTTATTATTTATCTATTGTGCACGACACATTAATAATGACAGCTAGATATATAAATATGTACACACACAGATTTTACCCTTCCCACCCCCTCCCTCTTTTCTAAATACAGCCCGACTGTTAAGGGAATTTATGAGAGATTGTGATTTTATAGTGTGTCTCGTAGTACCTCCTCTTACCAGAGTATGACTACTCCGTCTCACTCCTACCCGAGAAGCAAGGAGAGATCTAGTAGTTATACGTCTTGTCACTTAGCAAAATCTAAAAAATTTAATATATTGATAATCATATATTAAGACAATTTCTCATTGTTGTATAGTGGAAGAACATTTCTTAAGATTTTAATTATGTACTAAAATTTCGCGAATTAATAAAATTATCATTATCAATTCTTGCATTATTTTGTCTCGTGATATTTTGAAAATAAATAAATTTTGTTCATAGCTTGAGAAAAAATTAATTCCTTCATAGCTTGAAAGTAAGCAGATGTGAACAAAATATTATTAATTGTAATATTTATAATTAATGTATCATCCAAAATTATGAATGTAATTGCCATCAAAAATTTGGATTTTAGATTTTCATCAATTTGTTGGTTAGAGGAAAAGTTATATATTTTACTTCCAAAAAGAATTATCTATAAGTTTAAAATAAACCAATATACTGTACTTTCAATGAAATTAAAATATGAAGGAGTTGTGAATTTCAATGTGTATTTTGGTACTTGATGAGCTTTGAATAATCACCAATTATCTATTATACCAACTTATTTTCTAGTGAAAAAGATTTTAAAATTCAAATATGTACTTAACAAACATATATTAATATAACATCTTGAGTGTTTAATATTTTTGAGGAGAGAACCTTACTTTATTTTGTATTTGTTCTCATCCATTATTATTATTATTATTATTATTATTATTATTGTTATTATTATTAGCAGTAGTAGTAGTAGTAGTAGTAGTAGTAGTAGTAGTAGTAAACTATAACCTACTCTCTAGTAGTAGTAGTAGTAGTAGTAGTAGTAGTAGTAGCCGTTGTAGTAAACTATAACTTACTAATAGTAGTATTAGTAGTAGTAGTAGTAAACTATAACGTGCCTTCTAGTAGTAATAACAATAGTAGCAGTAGTAGTAAATTATAACTTACTATTAAGTAATAGTAATAGTAATAAATTATAACCTCCTACACGCCTAAAAGAATCAAAGCTCATAGAATTCACAACATTATACTTTTTCAATCACTAATTATAATTTCCTTCCACCCTAAGTCAATCCATTCAAGAATCTCTCTTCTCCATTCAAGTTTCCTTCGTAGTGAGTGGCCAAAGGGAATTTAATTCTTTCCTGTTTGGAAGTCTCGATCTTTGCATTTACTTCAGTCCACATCTTTTTGCACAGTCTCCTTTTTTTTACCTGAGGCTCTCTACACCTTTCCTTTCCTGTATCCCGAGAGAGAGAGAGAGAGAGAGAGAGAGAGAGAGAGAGAGAGAGAGAGAGAGAGAGAGAGAGAGAGAGAGAGAGAGAGAAATGGGTGATAGGCATATGTTAAAAAAGCGGCTTTGATATTTATCCTTGAATTAAATAATTTATATGTTGTTCAGCTATATGAATAACCAAGTCTAAAGGTTTAAAGGCCGCTCATGAATGGTAGAGGCAAAGGACAGTGACATTGCCCTATCAACCAGGACAATAT
>NC_090751.1:95274049-95288949 GCF_036898095.1 Palaemon carinicauda | reverse complement strand
TAGGAGGGAGAGGAAGTAGTCATACCCTAGCAAAAGGATATCCCATGAGAGGCACACTATAAAATAAGTCTCCCATAAATTGCCTAAACAGTCGGGCTGCAGTTAGGAAAGGGGAGGGGGTGGGAAGGGTAAAATCTGTGTGTGTGCATATTTATGTATCTAGGCCGTCATTATCAATGTGTCGTGCACAATAGTTGAATAATAAAAAAGAATTATAAGAGGACATGAGAAAGCAAAAAAGGAGGTGGGAAAGTATAAAAGGAGATGAGAAACTAGATAAAATGAGGAAAAAAATAACAGAAGAGGAGATGTTCCTTCCAGAGTAGAACAAAGAACAACAAAAAGAGGACATGAGAAATAGAAAAGGAGATGAGAAAGTAGATAAAATGAGGAAGAAATAAAAGAAGAAGAGATGTTCCTTTTTAGAGAGTTGTCCTCTTTTCTTCCAAGTGTTGACTTACCTCTTGTGTACTTGGGGGCGTTCGGAATAACTTCAAAACATGAACACTCAGCCCAGAAGAGAGGGTTTTCAACTTGACTACGGGACTATTTCAAGAGAATGTGGTTTTTAAAGTTGTTGGCCAGTTTTAATGCGAAAGACGCTCTTGCACTGGCTTGCGAAGGATGCAATTTTTTTTTTGTTCTTCCTCTTTCTTCTGAATATGGATTTCTCTCTCTCTCTCTCTGCATCCCAGACCATCCAAGACTGGGTGGTGCAAAATACGCCGAGAGATGCATAAGCAACTCTCTGGTGATATACGAGGTGCCTCACACTGAGGGACCTGGGGGAACCCAAACATAGAATAAGGTAAGGTGCTCTCTCTCTCTCTCTCTCTCTCTCTCTCTCCTCTCTCTCTCTCTCTCTCTCTCTCTCTCTCTCTCTCTCTCTCATGTGGGTGGTTTATACTTCAACATATTTGAACACTTATGTCTTGTTTCTAAAAAACAGTGTTTGGGCAAGTCTCTGATTCATTTGAATATATATTTCATCAAAATACAGACATACATACTTACATACATACAAATACAGCCGTTCATAGTCAACTGCAGGACAAAGGCCTCACACATATCCTTAGTCATGTCTTGGGTGGTGGCCAGTTTTCATCACCACGCTGGCCACTGCAGATTGGTGATGGTGGGAGACTATATTCTGATCTCGAGAACTGTGGGTGTCTAGGCGTAGTTCTGGGCACAAGACGTAGGTATATCAAGTGAAGAGGTTGGCATGATGATTTGGAGAGTTAGAGAGAGAGAGAGAGAGAGAGAGAGAGAGAGAGAGAGAGAGAGAGGAGAGAGAGAGAGAGAGAGAGAGAGAGAGAGGTGGACGAATAATAGCTCATGTTGACAAAGCATTGGTATATGACATTAATCCGGAGGGGGAAATAAGCTCCCACTAGACATCAGAAGAGTGAACATATTGAGGTTTTCAAGAGGAAACTCTCGAGTCTAGACATTGTTGTTCTGCGAGTGCTTCCATTGTGACGATTTAACAATAAACGAGCAATATGCGCTGTGCAATATTGATTGCTTTATGAACAAACATGATAAAATGACTGTGGGGGTCCTGTAGAGAGTAGGGTTACCCTGCTGTACAGGACCAGAAAAACAGCAATTAAAAAATGTACCAATGCAAAGCACTGCAATGGCAGTGATGATGAAACTCCACTTGTACTTTGTTCTCCCAAATAACCATTGACAGCGTCTCGTAACCATAAGTGGGGATTGCAGATCCGTTGGCGACCATCATCCAGATATCAGCAGGCTTAGATTTCCGGGGGTTGGGCTCTTAAAGAGGGAGCGACAGGCAGCAGTATCTACCAGAATGGGCTCATTTGATCATGAATCCCAAAAAGAAGTAAATAGTTAATAGGGAGACTACCACCACAGGCGATAACCTACTTATATGTTCCTTGAACTTTGCCATACTGTAGCCCATTTCTTAACAGCAGCCCCCGAATCTGGAATAATAGTAGCATAAACTGAGAGCGAGGGTCTTCATCCAGGGTCTATAGAAGGCACTAGTTGGGAAGCTAGTATGGAGCGGCATAGGTGGATAATTGGCGACACCATTGCTACTATTTTCCCTGTTGGGGGCCCCTGGGCTTATAGCATCATGGTTTTCCAACTAGGGTTGTAGCTTAGCAAGTCATAATAATGATAATAATAATAGGTATGCCATGATGTGGGCGTCTATATTCTACAGCATTCACCTCTGCTTCAAACGGCGTCGAATGGTTGTCCCCTTCATCAGGATTGGAACTGTTTATAGAGCTTTTGATGATTCGGAAGTGGATGTCCACAAGAGTGTCCGACTCTTAAGGCTGGTTTACACGGTCGGAACGGTTCGTCAAACAAGGTTGACTGACAAGTGTTTGAAGTGATGTTCGAAGGTGTGAACGGAGTGTTCGATTGTCGAACACTCTGACTTTAGTGGGCGAGTCTTCACTGTCCGCAAACCTTATGCATTTGTGGCTGATTCCTCCCTCTTCGAACTGTTTGTCAAATGGGTTCGACGAACCGTTCCATCGTGTAAACCCCACTGTAGTTGTTAAGATCCTTCATGGGAAGGGTATAGTCATCGGGAAGGGTAGGTTCGCACCGATTCCAGCAGGCATTGTATCCAAAGGGTATGAAGTAGATTCACTTCACGAGGAGAACCATCTGCAGCAGGCAGAAGGTGCGCCATTAATCTGAAGGTCATCAACGCCTTTTGATGGCCCAACGATTGTTGAGAGAGCTGAAATATCTTGGCATCATTGGTGGCTGGGGATTGCAAGTACTGCCCTAGTGGGTACGGTTTGAAGGCATCATGCTTTGTGTGGGGAGCCTTACTTTACTCGTAAAAGGAAATCCTAGTTTACTGGGATGCGCGTCACTGGGAATAGCTTGCAAGAATGTAGACTGCATTTTGGCACTCCCCTGATGCATCTCTACTGGCCAAGGGTAAAAGTTCCTTATTGAATCCTGAAAGATCTAATTAATCTTGTTAATATTTTTAAAGTATTTTATTTACATTGTTCATTACTTCTCTTGTAGCTTATTTATTTCCTTGTTTCCATCCTCACAAGTCTATTTTTCCATGTTGGAGTCCTTGCGCTTATAGCATCCTGCTTTTCCAACTAGGATTACAGTTTAGCTCGTAAATAATAATAATAGTAAAATCAATAATAATTAATAACAACAACAACAACAACACCACCACCACTCATATTCATCACACCAAATAATCTGTTCCTTCTCAATCATACATCTAAAGTTTTCTCATGAAATTTCAACAATTCCCCAGACACAAAATTTCCTGGGCTTCACAAAAGGGAACGTAAATAAACCGAATTCTTTTCTCTTCCTCTTTCTTCACTTTTTTTTTTTTTTTTTTTTTTTTGGAAAGGGAAAGAACCCGGAGTATGAAATGAAAATTCCTTGGAATACCTGTCAAGTCTCCTGGAAGGGATGTTGCATAATAAAAGTGCGGAATGGACTGGCCACTGGAGTTTTTGAATATTCTTATTATTCTTGGTTTTAAAATCCTTTTATCTATATCATCTGTGTCACTATTATTTAATGTATCAATCTTTAACTAGCTTGATATTGTATATGTTATTATTGATATAACTACAAGAGAGATTACTCGAGTGCCATATGTGGTTGAGATCATGGTGAGGGGTAGATGGAGATGTTTTGGGCATGCTCTTCACACTCCTCAAGAGAGATTAGTTCACCAAACTTTCAACTGGGCCTCCACAAGGCACTAGAAGAATTGGAAGACCCAGGCCTACATGGCTGAAGACTTATTTGATGTATCAATATTTCTAAATTAGCTTAATATTTTATATATATTATTATAACTATAATAGATTACTCGAGTGCCATATGTGAATGAGATCATGGTGAGGGGAATATCGAGATGGTTTGGTCATGTTCTTTGCAATCCTAAAGAGAGATTAGTTCATTAAACGTTTAACTGGGCACCACAAGGCACTAGAAAAATTAGAAGAATCAGGCCTACATGGCTGAAGACTATGAAGGGGTGAAGTAGGAGATGCTGAATGGAGAAGTATTGATTTAAAACCTCAAGATAGAAAAGACTGGCAAAATCTAAGAGGCTCTTTGCTTCAGTAGGCGTGGGGAGATTATGATGATGATGATTATGTATATGAATATTTTGAAGTGATGTGTTGAATGCTTTGAACGAACATTATAAAATGACTATGGGGTCCTGTAGAGAGTAGAGTTCTCCTGCTGTATAGGACCAGAAAAACAGCCTCTTAAAGTGAAGTAAGTTACGAAAAACTTCAAGTATTATGGTTTCAATATGATACTCTTGTATAAAAGTACAATGTGAATTTAATATGGCAATACTCTAAAAGACAATCTCTCGTACATATTATAGAAGGATGAACGCAAGAACTTTTCCCCCAACCTTTTTAGCTCGTAAATTTCATTCCACGTTTGATTGGAAATAAAAATTATAGGCGTTCATCATAAAAAAGAAAAATACCTTCATACATACATACATAAAATTATATCTTTACCCATCTATCTTTATATAAAAACCACCACAAATATAGCCAGTTCTAGTTCACTGCAAGACAAAGGCCTCAGACATTTCGATTCATGTCTGGGTTTTGGTCAGTTTTCACTCGCACGCTGGCCTCTGCGGATTTTTTTTCTGGTCGCTCAAAGCAAACCCATCTAGTATGGGTGGCCATGACTAGTACAGCTTTGCTATTCACGGCAATACACAAACCCTTTCACCACGTTAAGGTATCCCCACTCAGAAAGGGGGAATTACACACACACACAATATATATATATATATATATATATATATATATAATATATATATAATATATATATATATATATATATATATATATATATATATATATATATATATATATATATATATATATATATTTATCTATTTATTTTACAGGTAGCGTCAGGTAGCGTCAAAAAGACACTTTCATTATATTTCATAGCTTCTCTGAAATTTTGAATTACAAACACATTGATATAACATTTTTTATATCACAAATTAATAAATTCTGGTTTTAATTATTGCTCGAACTCATTAATTTCTTCATAGATCACTGAACTTCTGATAAGTGAACGATTAAAATCAGCTCATCGCATACATACATACATACATACATACACATGTATGTATGTATATTCACTCTAAAATATCTTTTCTGATGGGGATTCCTTAACGTGGTAAAACGGTTAATATACTTCATGATAAAAAAAAGTTCTGCCAGCCAAGGACACTCGTACTGGGTTGGTTTGCCTTGAATGATCAGACGAAAATCTCCCACCATCACCAAGGTAGCGTAGTGATGAAAACTATCCAAACCCAGGAAGTTAATTGACATGTCCAAGGTCGTTGTCCTGCAGTGGAATATAAACGGCTGCACTTTTTGTTGTTGTGGTTGCTGTTGCGGTTGTTGTTGTTGTGGTTGTTGTTGTTGTTGCGGTTTGTTGTTGCTGCTATTGTTGTTGCTGCTGCTATTGTTGTTGTTGTGGTTGTTGTTGTTGTTGCTACTATTATTGTTGTTGTTTTTATTGGTGTTGTTACTATTGTTGTTGTGGTTGTTGTGGTTGTTGTTGCTATTGTTGTTGCTGCTATTGCTGTTGTTGTTGTTGTTGTTGTTGCTATTGTTGTTTTTGTTGCCATTATTGCTGTTGTTGCCATTGTTGCTGTTGTTGTTGTTGTTGTTGTTGTTGACATTGTTGCTGTTGTTGTTGACATTGTTGCTGTTGTTGTTGTTGTTGTTGTATATACACGTAATCTCAAATCCAGGTTAGTAAACAGCTGATATCTATAGATATATTTCCCGTTAAAATATAAAAATTACTAAAAACTGATGAATATATATCCATATATTATTTCATCTCTTTTGTTTTCCTCTGTTTTCCTGTGTTTCCCTTTGTTACTCTTGATTACTTTCCTCTTTTTTCCTCTTTTTTTTCCATGTGCAAACCCTCAAAGTTCCATCTTCCTTTCTCTAGCTTTCTCTTCATTTATATTTCCAACAAAACTCTTCGCTTCCATTGACATCGAGGGTCTGTTCCTCGCCCTCTTCCAATTTCATGGATATTCCTTCTCTCTCTCTCTCTCTCTCTCTCTCTCTCTCTCTCTCTCTCTCTCTCTCTCTCTCTCTCTCCTCTCCATAGATATTTAAATTTATATTTACATTTATTTAGTGTTGCTGCTATAAAAGTTTTTTTAGGAAAATCTCGTTAAACTTTCTCTCTCTCTCTCTCTCCTCTCTCTCTCTCTCTCTCCTCTCTCTCTCTCTCTCTCTCTCTCTCTCTCTCTCTCTCTCTCTCTCCATAGATATTTACATTTATATTTACATTTATTTAGTGTTGCTGTTATAAAAGTTTTTTTAGGAAAATCTCGTTAAACACTCTCTCTCTCTCTCTCTCTCTCTCTCTCTCTCTCTCTCTCCTCTCTCTCTCTCTCTCCTCTCTCTCTCTCTCTCTCTCCTCCTATCTCTTACTTTGCGTCTGTCTTAATCTTTATCGCAGTTTAACTAGATTTTTCCTAGATAAAAACCTGTCTTATAACAATAACGCAAAAGGAAAGTAACTATTCCTGCATAGCAGAGAGAGAGAGAGAGAGAGAGAGAGAGAGAGAGAGAGAGAGAGAGAGAGAGAGAGAGAGAGAGAATATTTTAATATGAAATAAATGAAAATTATTATTTATAGCTTCCCTCATTTGGAATGCCAAAGTCGACTAGTATTTGCAAGGTTTTTATTGCAAAAATCATTTATATATCAACATATGATTTTTTTTTAAAATTAATGTATCTAAAAATCATAATGGAAGGAATTATCAAATGGTATATTAAGATTAGAGCTATTTTCCAATACTTCAACTCCAAGTGCCTCTGATACTATGAAATTAGGAACCAACCACTTAGTTAACCACAACGTTGCCGGTACGAATGTTAACCTTTTACCATCAAAGGACGTACTAGTACGTTTCACAAAAGCCATCCCTTTACCCCCATGGACGTACCGGTACGTCCTTGCAAAAAAAATTCTATAATTTTTTTTTTCATATTTTTGATAATTTTTTGAAAAAAATTCAGGCATTTTCCAAGAGAATGAGACCAACCTGACCTCTCTATGACAAAAATTAAGGCTGTAAAAGGCAATTTTAAAAAAAATATACTGCAAAATGTGCTGGGAAAAAAATAACCCCCTCGGGGTTTAGGGTTGGAAATTTCCAAATAGCCTGGGGGTTAAAGGTATGTTAATGCAAGTACAGGATCAAGTAATTTAGCACGAATGTTGAATTGTTCATAAAAAAGGGATACAAAGAGGAATTGAAAATGCAAAACGATTATAAAAAACCTATACAAAGATGAATTAAAGATAGAAAATGGCTAAAAAATCGGACACAAGGATGGTTTGGAAATACAAAATTGTTAAAAAAACCGATACAAAGGTAAATTAACGATAGAAAATTGCTAAAAACTGACAAAGATGTTTTGGAAACACAAAAATTGTTAAAAAAAAAAGATGAATTAAAGATGGAAATTGGCTAAAAAGGATACACAGATGAATTGAAAACACAAATGACTATTCAAGGTATTTGGGATCAATAGCACAATATGTCAGTAAAAGAGAAGAAACTACAGTAGAGGGGCACTCAGTGTAGCGCCGACCTCCGCCGCGACAGCTTATTTCTCAACCTTTTGCTCCAGCTTCACCTTGACCTTTGACCTTAACATGTATTAATTTTCGTGGATTTTTATACACTCAAATATGAACCAAGTTTGAAGTCTCTGTGACAAAGAAGTCCAAATTTATGGCTGATTACGGGAATTGGACATTTTGCTTGATTTTGACCTTGACCTTCCAAAATTGAATAATTTCCAGCTTTTTACATAACAGTTAATCCCTACAAGTTTCATTACTCTACGATTAAAATTGTGGGCCAGGAACCTGTCCACGCACACACCACCGACACCACACACAAACAGGTGGCAAAACATAACCTCCTTCCAAATTCGTTGGCGGAGGTAATTATTTAAACAACAATTATTGTTGTTTAAAATAGAATAATCAGGGCAGTCAAGGGACTTGGAACAAGACTTATAATATATATGAAAACATCCATTGAATACGATGGAATTACTTAGGTCAATTCTCGTCCATAAATCAGTGGCGAAATTTAAATATTTTGCTACTTTCAGAGGAGACCCTAAAGGTTTAAAGGTCGCCTCATGAATGGCAGAGGCAAAGGACAGTAATATTGCTCTATCAAGCAGGACAATGCCATAGAGACAGACCATTTATAGATATGATCAGCGCCCAAGTCATCTCTCCACCTAAGATAGGACCAAGGAGGGCGAGGCAATGGCTGCTAGTGACTCACCAATAGACCTATAGGCTGCAGCGACCAAAGGAACTAAAGAGTTTGATCGGGACTCTAACCACTGTCTAGCATTCACCAGTCAGGGACGTTAGTCCATTTGTTTTAATAAAGGCTTCTTGCCAGGCACCATAAAATGTATAAAGTTTCTATAAATAAAAATAGGATATGATTAAGATTAAACTGTACACAAATAATTCATGAATGATCAATACGGATGATACTAGAACGAACTGCACATCCGTCCTTGGGTGGCATCCTTTCATCCAAACAATGTTTAACAATATCATGTAGATATAAAAAGTACAATTAAAAAACCAGGATACTTTATGAAAAAAAAAAAAAAAACAGGTACAGCATAGCCTGGTTCTATCCTTTTATCCAGACTATCCTTAGCAAATAATACGTTCATGGATGATATCCCCTTATCCAAATAACCCATAACAATGATATTATATAAATATGAGAAGTACTATCAGAAACAGGAAACGAAAAAAAGTACAGCATAGCCAATGTCCTATCCTTTTCTCCAGGCAATCTTTAACAATAACAATGTCCTGTTCATGGATCATATATTTTTATCCAAAAAATCATTAATGATAATATGTAGATACGAAAATTACCATCAGAAACATGATACAATAAAAAAAAATGTGCAGAATAGCCTGGGTACTGCCCTTTTAATCCAAACAATCCTTAGCAATAATATGTCCCTGGATGATACTCTTATCCATATAATCCTTAACAAAAATATTATGTAAATAGGAAAAGTACCATCAGAAACAGGATACGAAAAATCTAGTAGCGCTTGGCCTGGGTCCTACACTGCTCTTAAAAATACCATTTGAAACAGGACACGGAAAAAAACAAGTACAATTTGGCTCCCATTCTAAAAAAAAAAAAAAAAGTACGTTATAGCCCCTATCCTACGCTGTTCTTGAAGGTACCAACAGAAACTGGATACGAAAAAAGTACAACATAGCCTGTGTTCTACACTGGTCTTAAAAGTACCAACAGAAACAGGATACGAAAAACAAGTACTTCATAGCATGGGTCCTACGCTGGTCTTAAAAGTACCAATAGAAACAGGATACAAAAAAGCAAGTATAGCATAGCTTGGGTCCTAAGCTGGTCTTAAAAGTATCAACAGAAACAAGATACGAAAAAACAAGTAGAGCAGGGCCTGTGGTCTACACTGGTCTTAAAAGTACCAATAGAAACAGGATAGGAAAAGGCAATTACAACGTAGCCTCGGTCCTATGCTGGTCTTAAAAGTACCAATAAAAACATGATACGAAAAAACAAGTACAGCATAGCTTGAGTCCTACGCTGGTCTTAAAAGTACCAACAGAAACAGGATACGAAAAAACAAGTACAGCATGGCCCGTGTTCTACGCTGGTCTTAAAAGTACCAACAGAAACAGGATACGAAAAAACAAGTACAGCATAGCATGGGTCCTACGCTGGTCTTAAAAGTATCAACAGAAACAGGATACGAGAAAGCAAGTACTTCATAGCATGGGTCCTACGCTGGTTTTAAAAGTACCAATAGAAAAAGGATAAAAAAAAGCAAGTATAGCATAGCTTGGGTCCTACGCTGGTCTTAAAAGTATCAACAAAAACAGGATACGAAAAAACAAGTACAGCAGGTCCTGTGTTCTACGCTGGTCTTAAAAGTACCAATAGAAACAGGATACGAAAAAGCAATTACAACATAGCCTCGGTCTAACGCAGGTCTTAAAAGTACCAATATTAACATGATACGAAAAATCAAGTACAGCATAGCTTGAGTCCTACGCTGGTCTTAAAAGTACCAACAGAAACAGGATATGAAAAAACAAGTACAGCATGGCCCATGTTCTACGCTGGTCTTAAAAGTACCAACAGAAACAGGATACGAAAAAGCAAGTACATCATAGCATGGGTCCTATGCTGGTCTTAAAAGTACCAACAGAAACAGGATACGAAAAAACAAGTACAGCATAGCATGGGTCCTACGCTGGTCTTAAAAGTACCAACAGAAACAGGATACGAAAAAGCAAGTACTTCATAGCATGGGTCCTACGCTGGTTTTAAAAGTACCAATAGAAACAGGATAAAAAAAGCAAGTATAGAATAGCTTGGGTCCTACGCTGGTCTTAAAAGTATCAACAAAAACAGGATACGAAAAATCAAGTACAGCAGGGCCTGTGTTCTACGCTGGTCTTAAAAGTACCAATAGAAACAGGACACGAAAAAGCAATTACAACATAGCCTCGGTCCTACGCAGGTCTTAAAAGTCCCAATATTAACATGATACGAAAAAACAAGTACAGCATAGCTTGAGTCCTACGCTGGTCTTAAAAGTACCAACAGAAACAGGATATGCAAAAACAAGTACAGCATGGCCTGTGTTCTACGCTGGTCTTAAAAGTACCAACAGAAACAGGATACGAAAAAGCAAGTAAATCATAGCATGGGTCCTATGCTGGTCTTAAAACTACCAACAGAAACAGGATACGAAAAAACAAGTATATCATAGCATGGGTCCTACGCTGGTCTTAAAAGTACCAACAGAAACAGGATACGAAAAAGCAAGTACTTCATAGCATGGGTCCTACGCTGGTCTTAAAAGTACCAACAGAAACAGGATATGAAAAAGCAATTACAACATAGCCTGGGTCCTACGCTGGTCTTAAAAGTACCAACAGAAACAGGATACGAAAGAACAATTACAACATAGCCTGGGTCCTACGCTGGTCTTAAAAGTACCAACAGAAACAGGATACGAAAAAACAAGTACATCATAGCACAGGTCCTATGCTGGTCTTAAAAGTACCAACAGAAACAGGATACAGAAAAACAATTACAACATAGCCTGGGTCCTATGCTGGTCTTAAAAGTACCAATAGAAACAGGATACGAAAAAACAAGTACACCATAGCATGGGTCCTACACTGGTCTTAAAAGTACCAACAGAAACAGGATACAAAAAAACAAGTACAGCATGGCCTGTGTTCTATGGTGGTCTTAAAAGTACCAACAGAAACATGATACGAAAAAGCAAGTACATCATAGCACAGGTCTTATGCTGGTCTTAAAACTACCAACAGAATCAGAATACGAAAAAGCAATTACAACATAGCCTGGGTCCTACGCTGGTCTTAAAAGTACCAACAGAAACAGGATACGAAAAAGCAAGTACTTCATAGCATGGGTCCTACGCTGGTCTTGAAAAGTACCAATAGAAACAGGATACAAAAAAGCAAGTATAGCATAGCTTGGGTCCTACGCTGGTCTTAAAAGTATCAACAGAAACGGGATACGAAAACACAAGTACAGCAGGGCCTGTGTTCTACGCTGGTCTTAAAAGTACCAATAGAAACAGGATACGAAAAAGCAATTACAACATAGCCTCGGTCCTACGCTGGTCTTAAAAGTACCAATATTAACATGATACGAAAAAACAAGTACAGCATAGCTTGAGTCCTAGGCTGGTCTTAAAAGTACCAACAGAAACAGGATACGAAAAAACAAGTACAGCATGGCCTGTGTTCTACGCTGGTCTTAAAAGTATCAACAGAAACAGGATACGAAAAAGCAAGTACAACATAGCATGGGTCCTATGCTGGTCTTAAAACTACCAACAGAAACAGGATACAAAAAAACAAGTACATCATAGCATGGGTCCTACGCTGGTCTTAAAAGTATCAACAGAAACAGGATACAAAAAAGCAAGTACTTCATAGCATGGGTCCTACGCTGGTCTTAAAAGTACCAACAGAAACAGGATATGAAAAAGCAATTACAACATAGCCTGGGTCCTACGCTGGTCTTCAAAGTATCAACAGAAACAGGATATGAAAAAACAAGTACAGCATGGCCTGTATTGTACGCTGGTCTTAAAAGTACCAACAGAAGCAGGATACGAAAAAACAAGTACATCATAGCACGGGTCCTATGCTGGTCTTAAAAGTACCAACAGAAACAGGATACGAAAAAACAATTACAACATAGCCTGGGTCCTACGCTGGTCTTAAAAGTACCAACAGAAACAGGATACGAAAAAACAAGTACATCATAGCATGGGTCCTACACTGGTCTTAAAAGTACCAACAGAAACAGGATACAAAAAAAAAAAAAAAAAAACAAGTACAGCATGGCCTGTGTTCTATGCTGGTCTTAAAAGTACCAACAGAAACATGATACGAAAAAGCAAGTACATAATAGCACGGGTCCTATGCTGGTCTTAGAACTACCAACAGAAACTGGATACGAAAGAACAATTACAACATAGCCTGGGTCCTACGCTGGTCTTAAAAGTACCAACAGAAACAGGATACGAAAAAACAAGTACATCATAGCATGGGTCCTACACTGGTCTTAAAAGTACCAACAGAAACACGATACAAAAAAAAAAAAAAAAAAAAAAAAAAAAGTATAGCATGGCCTGTGTTCTACGCTGGTCTTAAAAGTACCAACAGAAACATGATACGAAAATGCAAGTACATCATAGCACGGGTCCTATGCTGGTCTTAAAACTACCAACAGAAACAGGATACGAAAGAACAATTACAACATAGCTTGGGTCCTACGCTGGTCTTAAAAGTATCATCAGAAACAGGATACAAAAAAAAAAAAAAAACAAGTACATCATAGCATGGGTCCTACACTGGTCTTAGAACTATCAACAGAAACATTATACGAAAAAACAAGTACAGCATGGCCTGTGTTCTACGCTCGTCTTAAAAGTACCAACAGAAACATGATACGAAAAAAGCAAGTACATCATAGCAGGGGTCCTATGCTGGTCTTAAAACTACCAACAGAAACAGGATACGAAAAAGCAATTACAACATAGCCTGGGTCCTACGCTGGTCTTAAAAGTACCAACAGAAACAGGATACAAAAAAAAAGAAAAAAAAAACAAGTATATCATAGCTTGTGTCCTACGCTGGTCTTAAAAGTACCAACAGAAACAGGATACAAAAAAAACAAGTACAGCATGGCATGTGTTCTATGGTGGTCTTAAAAGTACCAACAGAAACATGACACGAAAAAGCAAGTACATCATAGCACGGGTCCTATGCTGGTCTTAAAACTACCAACAGAAACAGGATACGAAAAAGCAATTACAACCTAGCCTGGGTCCTACGCTGGTCTTAAAAGTACCAACAGAAACAGGATACGAAAAAGCAAGTATTTCATAGCATGGGTCCTACGCTGGTCTTAAAAGTACCAATAGAAACAGGATACAAAAAAGCAAGTATAGCATAGCTTGGGTCCTACGCTGGTCTTAAAAGTATCAACAGAAACAGGATACGAAAAAATAAGTACAGCAGGGCCTGTGCTCTACGCTGGTCTTAAAAGTACCAATAGAAACAGGATACTAAAAAGCAATTACAACATAGCCTCGGTCCTACGCTGGTCTTAAAAGTACTAATATTAACATGATACGAAAAAACAAGTACAGCATAGCTTGAGTCCTAGGCTGGTCTTAAAAGTACCAACAGAAACAGGATACGAAAAAACAAGTACAGCATGGCCTGTGTTCTACGCTGGTCTTAAAAGTACCAACAGAAACAGGATACGAAAAAGCAAGTACATCATAGCATGGTTCCTATGCTGGTCTTAAAACTACCAACAGAAACAGGATACAAAAAAACAATTACATCATAGGATGGGTCCTACGCTGGTCTTAAAAGTACCAACAGAAACAGGATACGAAAAAGCAAGTACTTCATAGCATGGGTCCTACGCTGGTCTTAAAAGTACCAACAGAAACATGATACGAAAAAGCAATTACAACATAGCCTGGGTCCTACGCTGGTCTTAAAAGTATCAACAGAAACAGGATATGAAAAAACAAGTACAGCATGGCCTGTATTGTACGCTGGTCTTAAAAATACCAACAGAAACAGGATACCAAAAAACAAGTACATCATAGCACGGGTCCTATGCTGGTCTTAAAAGTACCAACAGAAACAGGATACGAAAAAGCAATTACAACATAGCCTGGGTCCTACGCTGGTCTTAAAAGTACCAACAGAAACAGGATACGAAAAAACAAGTACATCATAGCATGGGTCCTACACTGGTCTTAAAAGTACCAACAGAAACAGGATACAAAAAAAAAAAAAAAACAAGTACAGCATGGCCTGTGTTCTATGCTGGTCTTAAAAGTACCAACAGAAACATGATACGAAAAAGCAAGTACATCATAGCACGGGTCCTATGCTGGTCTTAAAAGTACCAATAGAAACAGGATACCAAAAAAAAAAAAAAAAAAAAAAAAAACAAGTACAGCATGGCCTGTGTTCTATGCTAGTCTTAAAAGTACCAACAGAAACAGGATACGAAAAAGCAAGTACTTCATAGCATGGGTCCTACGCTGGTCTTAAAAGTACCAACAGAAACAGGATACGAAAAAGCAATTACAACATAGCCTGGGTCCTACGCTGGTCTTAAAAGTATAAACAGAAACAGGATATGAAAAAACAAGTACAGCATGGCCTGTATTGTACGCTGGTCT
>NC_090751.1:95249049-95269049 GCF_036898095.1 Palaemon carinicauda | reverse complement strand
AGGCGACACTTCCCCCTTGGTTTGTGGGTCGTAGAAAAGTTTTGTATGCAAATAGATTCGGGGACGATAGCACGTAGCTGCGCTCTTGTATTTCTGTTTATATACTGCTATGACTTCAGTTTAAGGGCCGCTCATGAATGGCAGAAGCAAAGGCCAAGGATATTTCCCTATCGAGCAGGATAATGCCCTAGAGACTGACCATATATACAAATGATCATCTTGTATTTCTGTTTATATACTACTATGACTTCGGTTTAAAAGGTTTAAAGGCCGCTCATGAATGGCAGAAGCAAGGGACAATGATAATTCCCTATCGAGCAGAACAATACCCTAGAGACTGACCATATATATGATCAGCGCCCAAGCCCCTCTACACATAATCTAGGACCAAGGAGGGCCAGGTAATGACTGCTGATGACTCGGCTGATGGGCTCCCCCAAACTCCCCATCCTTAGCTCACAAGGATGATGAGGTTGTAGCGACCAAAGAAACTAACGGGTTTGAGGGGGACTCAAAGTCCAGTCTGGCGTTCATCAGTCAGGGACGTTGCCACATCGGCCACCACCAACTCTGATTAAGGTTCAAACTTGAGCACTTGGATGCTGCTGTATTTTAACTTAGATCACCTTAAAACTTTTCAAATTTCCTTAAATTTGTAGCCAGTAAAACCGAAATTACCTTACAAATATCATTACCTTAAAAATTACATTGAAGCCATGCAAAATACCTTAAACTAAGATAATTACCTTAAGAGTTTAAACCCTGACTGTTACATGAAGCATTAACGCTTTCTATGTGTGGCCTATTTAGTAACGCCCCAGACTGGGTGTGTTTGTGTGTGTGAACAACAGACTAAAAAGTTTATAGCTTAGTTATACCTTTTATGGCATTGAATAATGCTACATTTTTTTACAGATCTAGAATCTTCTAACCCCCTTTTTTAAAATGCTAGCCACCTATCAACACCCTTAACTACTCGCTAATTCTCAGTATTCATCTAACGAGTCTCCCGTTTCTCTGAGAACGTAACCCGAAGCTTCAGATTGCAACTGCTTCATCAGGGTTTTAGGATGCGAGCGCCAGGCAATTAGATCTGCCAAGTGTAAGAAATTGTTTATTATGAGAGGAGGCGTCTCAAGATTGCGACGTAGTGAAGCCTCCCAATTAGGATAATGAATTCGACACTGTTTCTGCTCTGATCTCCGGCATTATTTAAAAGGTTATTATGTTCGAAACAGAATTCAAGTGGGCATTAGTTAACAGGATTTTTCAGTGAGGATTTTGCAGACAGGATTTGGCAGATATGTTTTATAAAATCGTTCTTATATATACTTCTTTTAAGGATTATTTTGCGTTCAGTATGTAGTTTAAAAGATTGTAATTGGTAATATCCTTGCCTGGTGATAGTCACATTGGCCATATATATGTATGATTAGCGCCCTAGCCTCCTCTCTGTCCAAGCTAGGACCAGGGAGGGCAAGAGAGAGCAAGAGAGGGCCAGGGAGTTCCAGGGAGGACCAGGAGGGACCAGAGAGGGCCATGAAGGACCAGAGAGGGCCAGGAATGCCTCGGGAGGGCCAGGAATGCCCAGGAAGGACCGGGAATGCCCAGGGAGGACCAGGGAGGGCCAAGAAGGACCGGTAAGGACCAGAGGGGGCCAGGAGATCCCAGGGAGGGTCAGGAGGGACCAGAGAGGGCCATGAAGGACCAGAGAGGACCAGGAATGCCCAGGGAGGGCCAGGAATGCCCAGGGAGGGCCAGGAATGCCCAGGGAGGGGAGGGCCAGGAATGCCCAGGGAGGGCCAGGAAGGACCGGGAAGGACCAGGAAGGACCAGGGAGGGCCAGGAAGGACCAGGGAGGGCCAGGAAGAACCAGGGTGGGCCAGGAAGAACCAGGGTGGGCCAGGAAGGACCAAGGTGGGCCAGGAAGGACCAAGGTAGGCCAGGAATGCCCCGGGAGGGCCAGGAAGGCCCAGGGAGGGCCAGGAAGGACCGGGAAGGACCAGGGAGGGCCAGAAAGGACCAAGGTGGGCCAGAAAGGACCAAGGTGGGCCAGGAAGGACCAAGGTGGGCCATGAAGGACCAGAGAGGGCCAGGAAGGCCACGGGAGGGCCAAGAAGGATCGGGAAGGACCAGGGAGGGCCAGGAAGGACCAAAACGGACCAGGGAGGCCCAGGAAGGACCAAGATGGACCAGGAAGGACCGGGAAGGTCCAGGGAGGGCCAGGAAGGACCGGGAAGGACCAAGGTGGGCCAGGAAGGACCAAGTTGGGCCAGGAAGGACCAGAGAGGACCAGGAATGCCCTGGGAGGGCCAAGAATGCCCCGGGAGGGCCAGGAAGGACCGGGAAGGACCAGGGAGGGTCAGGAAGGACCAGGGAGGTCCAAGAGGGACCAGGGTGGGCCAGGAAGGACCGGGAAGGACCAGGGAGGGCCAGGAAGGGCCAGGAAGGACCAGGGAGGGTCAGGAAGGACCAGGGAGGGCCAGGAAGGACCGGGAAGGACCAGGGAGGGCCAGGAAGGACCGGGAAGGACCAGGGAGGGCCAGGAAGGACCAAGGTGGGCCAGGAAGGACCAAGGTGGGCCAGGAAGGACCAAGGTGGGCCAGGAAGGACCAGAGAGGACCAGGAATGCCCAGGGAGGGCCAGGAAGGCCCAGGGAGGGCCAGGAAGGCCCCGGGAGGGCCAGGAAGGACTGGGAAGGACCAGGGAGGGCCAGGAAGGACCGGGAAGGACCAGGGAGGGCCAGGAAGGACCAAGGTGGGCCAGGAAGGACCGGGAAGGACCAGGGAGGGCCAGGAAGGACCAAGGTGGGCCAGGAAGGACCGGGAAGGACCAGGGAGGGCCAGGAAGGACAGGGAAGGACCAGGGAGGGCCAGGAAGGACCAAGGTGGGCCAGGAAGGACCAGAGAGGACCAGGAATGCCCAGGGAGGGCCAGGAATGCCCAGGGAGGGCCAGGAAGGACCGGGAAGGACCAGGGAGGGCCAGGAAGGACCAAGGTGGGCCAGGAAGGACCAAGGTGGGCCAGGAAGAACCAAGGTGGGCCAGTAAGGACCAAGGTGGGCCAGTAAGGACCAAGGTGGGCCAGTAAGGACCAGGATGGGCCATGGAGGACCAGGGTGAGCCAGAAAATAGCTGCTGATAATAATTCAGCAGGTAGAGCTATAGGCTCCTCCAAACCCCCCATCCTTAGCTCACAAAGATGGTGAGGTTGCAGCCACCAAAGGAACTAACGAGTTTTAGTGGGACTCACCCCAGTCTGGCAATCACCAGGCAACGTATTTTAAAAGTTACACTTATAATTAAACAAAGACACACATCAAGGCATTATGACAATCACATACACTGTACCTCATCATCAGGCCATAAACAATGACAAATGTTTAAATTTCGCTTCTATCTTATCGAGCGGACTTAATGATACCTCCCTAATTTTTGACAAACTTCAGCTTTAAGAACTGCTCTTTAACCGTTTTAATTAATGGCACTCTGCTTTTACGCCTATCGAAATGTAATAAAAAATAAATCTTAAGTCTTACATGCTTAGATTTTATGAAATAATGGCAATTCTGAAATCTCTGTATACAGGAAGACGACGTTAAAATGATTTGGACGAAATTACCATCGCTTTTTCAATAAAAAAGTTGACTACAACGTTCGCTGAGATTTTAGATTTTTTTTGGTGGTGGGGGAGGGGGGGCGGATATTTACTTTGCTTTCATATTGATTTCTATTAAGTAAACAAGATATTTTAATCTTAATGAATTTTGATATTTTTTTACCAAAAGTTTTACCCTAAGCTGGTGTACAACACTACATAAAAATGAAATATATAAAAGTACCTTACCTTGGACTTGATACCTCCTGTAGTAAACACAGTAGATGGCAAAGTTTAAACAGTTTCCCTCAAATTAGTTTTCGTTTTTTAATCATTTTACTGAGGGTGTCACTACTGAAGAAAAACCTGATCTCCCTGTTCACCTTAATTAAGGTTTAATTGTTCGTAGTGTAACCTAGGATATTTTGGCAACCAGCTCCTGCTGGCTTAGACACATGATTTTGGAATATAGGGCTCTCTCACAACATGAATTCCTCTTACTAGCTTTTGCTGGTTAAGACACACGATGTACACAAAAGGTCTCTCAGTTCGAACAAAGCTTTCTCTTAATAGCTTCTGCTGGTTAAGACACATGATGTACACAAAAGGTCTCTCATTCGAACACTGCTTCCTCTTACTAGCTTCTGCTGGCCAAGACAAATGATGTACACAAAAGGTCTCTCAGTTCGAATAAAGCTTCCTCTCACTAGCTTCTGCTGGCTAAGACAAATGATGTACACAAAAGGTCTCTCAGTTCGAACAAAGCTTCCTCTTAATAGCTTCTGATGGTTAAGACACATGATTTACACAAAAGGTCTCTCATTTGAACACTGCTTCCTCTTACTAGCTTCTGCTGGCTAAGACACATGATGTACACAAAAGGTCTCAGTTCGAATAAAGCTTCCACTTACTAGCTTCTGCTGGCTAACACACATGATGTACAAGGTCTCTCAGTTCAAACAAAGCTTCCTCTTAACAGCTTCTGCTAGTTAAGACACATGATGCACACAAAAGGTCTCTCATTCGAACACTGCTTCCTCTTACTAGCTTCTGCTGGCTAAGACACATGATGTACACAGAAGGTCTCTCAGTTCGAACAAAGCTTCCTCTTACTAGCTTCTGCTGGATAAGACACATGATGTACACAAAAGGTCTCTCAGTTCGAACAGTGCTTCCTCTTACTAGCTTCTGCTGGATAAGACACATGATGTACACAAAAGGTCTCTCAGTTCGAATAAAGCTTACTCTTACTAGCTTCTGCTGGCTTCCTCTTACTAGCTTCTGATGGCTAAGACACATGATGTACACAGAAGGTCTCTCAGTTCGAATAAAGCTTCCCCTTACTAGCTTCTGCTGGCTAAGACAAATGATGTACACAAAAGGTCTCTCAGTTCGAATAAAGCTTCCTCTTACTAGCTTCTGCTGGCTAAGACACATGATGTACACAAAAGGTCTCTCAGTTCGAATAAAGCTTCCTCTTAACAGCTTCTGCTAGTTAAGACACATGATGCACACAAAAGGTCTCTCAGTTCGAACAAAGCTTCCCCTTACTAGCGCTGCTGGCTAAGACACATGATGTACACAAAAGGTCTCTCAGTTCGAATAAAGCTTCCTCTTACTAGCTTCTGCTGGCTAAGACACATGATGTACACAAAAGGTCTCTCAGTTCGAACAAAGCTTCCCCTTACTAGCTTCTGCTGGCTAAGACACATGATGTACACAAAAGGTCTCAGTTCGAATAAAGCTTCCTCTTACTAGCTTCTGCTGGCTAAGTCACATGATGTACACAAAAGGTCTCTCAGTTCGAATAAAGCTTCCTCTTACTAGCTTCTGCTGGCTAAGACACATGATGTACTCAAAAGGTCTCTCAGTTCGAACAAAGCTTCCTCTTAACAGCTTCTGCTGGCTGAGACACATGATGTACACAAAAGGTCTCTCATTCGAACACTGCTTCCTCTTACTGGCTTCTGCTGGCTGAGACACATGATGTACACAAAAGGTCTCTCAGTTCGAACAAAGCTTCCCCTTACTAGCTTCTGCTGGCTGAGACACACCATGTACACAAAAGGTCTCTCAGTTCGAACAAAGCTTCCCCTTACTAGCTTCTGCTGGCTAAGACACACGATGTACACAAAAGGTGTCTCAGTTCGAACAAAGCTTCCCCTTACTAGCTTCTGCTGGCTAAGACACACGATGTACACAAAAGGTCTCTCAGTTCGAACAAAGCTTCCCCTTACTAGCTTCTGCTGGCTGAGACACACGATGTACGCAAAAGGTCTCTCAGTTCGAACAAAGCTTCCCCTTACTAGCTTTTGCTGGCTAAGACACACGATGTACGCAAAAGGTCTCCCAGTTCGAACAAAGCTTCCCCTTACTAGCTTCTGCTGGCTAAGACACATGATGTACACAAAAGGTCTCTCAGTTCGAACAAAGCTTCCCCTTACTAGCTTCTGCTAGCTAAGACACACGATGTACACAAAAGGTCTCCCAGCTTGAACAAAGCTTCCCCTTACTAGCTTCTGCTGGCTAAGACACATGATGTACACAAAAGGTCTCCCAGTTCGAACAAAGCTTCCCCTTACTAGCTTCTGCTGGCTAAGACACACGATGTACACAAAAGGTGTCTCAGTTCGAACAAAGCTTCCCCTTACTAGCTTCTGCTGGCTAAGACACACGATGTACACAAAAGGTGTCTCAGTTCGAACAAAGCTTCCCCTTACTAGCTTCTGCTGGCTAAGACACACGATGTACACAAAAGGTGTCTCAGTTCGAACAAAGCTTCCCCTTACTAGCTTTTGCTGGCTAAGACACACGATGTACACAAAAGGTGTCTCAGTTCGAACAAAGCTTCCCCTTACTAGCTTCTGCTGGCTAAGACACACGATGTACACAAAAGGTCTCTCAGTTCGAACAAAGCTTCCCCTTACTAGCTTTTGCTGGCTAAGACACACGATGTACGCAAAAGGTCTCCCAGTTCGAACAAAGCTTCCCCTTACTAGCTTCTGCTGGCTAAGACACATGATGTACACAAAAGGTCTCTCAGTTCGAACAAAGTTTCCCCTTACCAGCTTCTGCTAGTTAAGACATTAAATTGGAAAACGAGGGTCTCTCGTTTATGTCTTTCAGTTACAACAAAATAACCTTAACCAGCTTTCCCTAAGGCACATCATTTAGGAACATAGTCTCGCATTTAGAACACTTATCTTCCTCTTACCAGCTTCTGCTGGTTGAGAAACGTTAGGTTGGACCACGAGCTCTTCTAACAATAAAATTCCCTCTACCAGGTCCCCCTGAATAAGGCAGATTATTTTGGAACACAGAGGTCTTTCACTCAGAACACAACTTACCAGTTTCTTCTGGCTATGCACATTTTGTTCGAACACAAGGTCCTCTTACCTAGCACACAGCTTCCCCTTACCAGCTTCACTTGACTAAGACACATTATATTGGAACAAAAGGGACTCATTTCGAACATAACTTCTAACTTGCTGCGACAGGCTATGACACATGATTGGAAAACAGGGGTTTCTCAGACCCCAATTTTCCCACCAGCAGCTTCTGCTGGGTAAGGTATTTTTGGAACAGGTACCCTCTCAGTTAAAACAATTTTTTTAAATACCTGTATATGATGGATAAAACACGATTTTAGAACAAACGGGTTTCTCAGTTCAAAAACAATTTCTCCTCACTAAACCACATCTTTGCGAGATAAATAACTGATTTTCCTTGATCCCTCCTATCACTGACCAAAATGTTTCAGTTCTGTCTTCTTGTTCCAAATTTCAACGCACTTCACCTCCTGAATTCATTCTCTTTGTTTATGGAAAATAAAAGATGGAACAGGGACTGAATAATAACCAAAGGAGTGTTCAACTAGCATTTACGTAGTTCCAGGCTTCAAAGGTACTGGCAAATGCAGGCTGTCTTTTTTCAGTGTATTGTTCAGTTGATGCTTTCAGGTTTTAGAATACTTAACATTTTATTTTTCCTTTTATCGCCTTCCGGATTTTATATATTTAGTTGTTCTATGTTCGACTATACATCAATATTTTGAAATGTTTTTTTTATTCTATTTTTGGCCTCTATTGTTCAGAGAAGAAAGTTCATTTTCGTATTTTCAGGAAATTTAGTTTCCCTTTTACGTTATTTACAAACTGATGAGGATATAAGAACAATAATATGTTGTATTTAAGCAGTTGAAGTATTTATATAAACTTGCCCCTGGTATTTTAAACATGATTAATATTTCCAAATATGTATAATATCTATATTTGTACTTATTAATCTTCGTCTAATCAATATGATGCAAGTGGTGGTATAGCAAGTGATTTTATCCTTCTGGAAGTGATTTAAACGTTATATATGTTGTGTAGCAAGTGTAAGTGGTTGTGTAGACCTTAAATTTAGCCTTCTGAAATAGTTGTAAACATAACACTCATTTCTATTACTATTCTCGAAATCAGAAGTTATTGATTTTATCTTGATTTCAACGAGTGATTAGGAATGAGAGAAGTTATTTATTTTATTTTGATTCGAGTGTTGACGTCACCACATGCACAAAAAAAAAAGTTATTGAAATCCTGTGATAAGTATAAGTTTAATAGATATATTTTAACCACAAGTCATATATATATATATATATATATACCTATGTGAGTGTATATATACATATATATATAATATATATGTATATATATATATATATATATATATATATTATATGTGTATGTATATATACATACTTACATACAGTATACATAAACACATCCTTAAGATTCTAAAAAACCAAGATGAATGCCAATACAGGAAATAGCTTTCACAACAACAACAACAACAACTAAATACAACTGGCTTCTGATTTTTCCAAATTCTCAAATAAGATTTCATATAAAAATTGGACGAATAACAGCTCTCGAACCTGAGTTGAGTTGCGCTGGATCATCAGAGAGGAATAAGATCCTAGAAGGAGTGCAAACTCAAGTTTCCATCGGCAACAAACACCTTGAGACGTCCCTTAAACACTATCAAAGGAATCTGGAAAAGGAACCTGTTTTCCGAGTCGTGGGTCTCTGTATTTGATGTTGATTCTTCATGATATTTTGCATAAAAGTATATTCTAGTTTTGTTATTTGCGCTATAAGGGTATGATGGGGTGCTTTTCCTATGAGAGAGAGAGAGAGAGAGAGTAGTCTGAGTCTACGTAAGTCTGAGTTTGATTAAGGCTGAGTCTGAGTAAGTCTGAGTCTGAGTCTAAGTAAGTCTGAGTAAGTCCGAGTCTAAGTTTGAGTCGGAGTTTGAGTCTAAGTCTGAATCTGAGTCTATGTCTGAACCTAAGTCTGAGTCTAAGTTTGAGTCGTATGAGTCTAAGTCATCTGAGTCTGAGTAGTTTAAGTCTGAGTCTGAGTCTAAGTCTAAGTAAGTCTGAGTCGTCTGAGTCTGAGTAAGTTTAAGTCGTCCGAGTCTAAGTCTCAGTCTAAGTCAGAGTCTAATTTGGAGTCTAAGTCTGAGTATTATTTGGAGTCTAATTTGGAGTCTAAGTCTGAGTCTATGTCTATGTCTGAGTCTAAGTCTGAGTCTGAGTCTGAGTCTAAGTCTAAGTCGTCTGTTGTACCAGGAGTTTCTGTGTCTAGCTACTACTGTAATCATCAACTCACTGGCTATATAGAAAATTGGTACAAACAGGCAAGTTTTGGTGGATGAATATGATATTTGACAGATCACAAAACTGAATATCCCATTGATGATAAGATAAAGTCATGTAACTCTTATCAGGCTTGTGGTGGCCGATGTTGTAACGTTCCTGACTGGTGAATGCCAGACTGGGGTTCGAGTCCCATTTTGGGGAGCCCATAGGTCTATCAACTGGGTCAACAGCAGCCATTGCCTGGCCCTAAGTGGTCCTAGCTTGGGTGGTGATCATATGTACTGCATATATGGTCAGTCTCTAGGGCATTGTCCTGCTTGATAGGGCAATGTCACTGTCCCTTGCCTCTGCCATTCTTGAGCCACATTTAAACACGTAGGAACAACCTCTTATTTCAAATAACAATAACTATCTTGTTTAAAGGTTTAAAGGCCGCTCATGAATGTCAGTGGCAAGGAACAGTGGCATTACCCTATCAAGTAGGACAATGCCCTAGAGACTGACCATATTACATATGATCAGCGCCCAAGCCTCAACTCCACCCAAGCTACGACCAAGGAGGGCCAGGCAATGGTTGCTGATGACTCAGCAAATAAACCTATAGGCGCATCCAAACTGCCTATCCCTAGACCATAAAGAGGATGAGGTTGCAGCGACCTAAGCAACATAAAGAGTCTGAGCTTGACTCGAACTCCAGTCTGGCATCACCAGGCCAGGACGCTACCACCAGGCCACCACAAATACCTTAAAGTATTACTTGTGTAAGTAGTAAGCAAATATACAATACATTTTTATGTTACTAAATCTATAAAAATGCTATTACTAATTCAAGAGAAAATATTAAAGCATAGTATATTCTGTTATTTGGTGTAACAGCTAAAGAATTAAGTTTTATATCTTATATCATTTTTACCTAAGGAAAAAAGGTTGATTTTACCTAAGGAAAAAAAGGTTGATTTTATCCAAGGAAAAAAGGTTGATTTTACCTAAGGGAAAAAGGGTAGTTAAATGTAGAGTCAGTAAATGATAAATTGCATCTTCTGATAAAAAAAGTTTAGTTTAGAATAAATATTCCCTATGACAAGTAATAATATTTTACTGCAATGGGGAATCCAAAATCAGTGTCTTACGTATAGTACAAACAACAGTTCAACTTTATGATTTTTTTTTTTTTAAATAAACTAACAAATAGCGTTCATACGAGGCAATTTTATAAATGATTGTTTTTTTATTACATTAAAGAATTTAAAATTGAGTATAGTAAAAACTAGAACAAAATAACTTCCCAATAGCAAGTGAAGAAAAAAAAATCAAACTAAAAAATAACTAGAAAAGATCATAGGTGAATTTCAATATAAAAAAAATATTTTACTACAATGAAGAATAGAAAATTAGTTCCTTAAGTGTAACAAAAACTACAAAAGATTAACTTTCTAATGGCAAGAGAAAAAACTAAAAATTCAGATTAAAATAACTAATAATGATCATACGAGGTAAATATCTAAGTAGAAAAAAATTACTGCAATTAAGAACCGAAAATTAGTGCCTTAAGTATAGTTAAAACTAGAACTGAATAACTTCCTAATTTCAAATGAAAATGAAAAACTCCAAGTGAAAAATAACTAGTAATGATCATACGAGGTAAATTTCTATATTAAATAATATTTAACTGCAATGAGGAATCCAAAAATAGTGCCTCAAGTATAGTAAAAACTACAACTTTTTAAAACCCCTAATGGCAAGTAAAAAAAATTCCATACGAGGTAAATTTCTATATCAAAAAATATTTAACTGCAATGAGGAATCCAAAATTAGTGCCTCAAGTATAGTAAAAACTAGAACTTTTTAAAACCCCTAATGGCAAGTAAAAAAATCCAAATAAAAAATTAGTAATGGTCATAGGAGGCAAATTTCTATATACTATTTTTTCCATTGCAACGAGGAATCCAAATCGGGTAAAAAAACAGATTACCAGTGGAAAGTGGAGCATCATTATCAAGTCATAATTGCATCTAATTTAGATTGAGAATAATCTATCTCATAAAAGCTTATTAACACGCAGGATTTTTAATTGCTTGAAATAATGGCGAAGCCTCGCAACTCTTGTCGGTATCAATGCAGTTGATATATTGGCTCGAAATTTTCAATGCGAGATTCATTACTGTAATTGCCAGAGCATGATCACTTGGGATACTATGGGTGTATGCCAGGCATTTGATTAGGTTTCGTTAATTAACAAGCAAGGGCAGATATGAAACTCTCACGTACTTATATGTGTGAGCGGTTCAGTGCTCGTAGGACTTAGTATAGGCTTATAGGAGTCTTGTGAGTTTTAATTCTTGTAGAATTATGTATAAGGTAGCATAAATATCTCCTATTAGTTTATTTATGACAGATCTATTTTAAGATTGTTAATAATCCTAGGATATATTTTATGGTTACTGCTAATTTATTCGTATAGTTCGTTTCCTTTCCTCACTGGGCTCTCTCTCTCTATCTCTCTCTCTCTCTCTCTCCTTCTCTCTCTCTCTCTCTCTCTCTCTCTCTCTCTCTCTCTCTCTCTCTCAGCATTATAGTTGTGGTTTTCATTCTCAGAGAATATTGCAAATTCTAAAAAGTTATGGGATATCCAAACAATGCAAATGGCATTTTACACACACACACACACACACACACACACACATATATATATATATATACATATATATGTATATATATGTATATATATGTATATATATATATATATATATAATATTTGTATATATATATTATATATACATATATTATATATATACATATAATATATATATATATATATATATATGTATATATATATATATATACATATATATATATACATATATATATATATATATATATATGTATACATATATATATATACATATATATATATATACATTATATATACATATATATATATATATATATATATATCCTCTATATTATTATCAAACACCTCTTCTCACTTAGCCTTATTTATCGAATACAAAGCGAAACAGCAAAGGTAGTTAATAGCTAATATAATAGCAAAGAAGAATTAGCAATTATGACAGACAATTTAATCATACTCTCACACAATTATTCACCTGCTCACATGATGAGCTTCGTCAACAGAACATCCTTTTAACAACAAACGTTCATCTGATACAAACTCCAATTTCTATTTTGCAAAAATCTCTGTCCTTCTCAGTGCTCACAGATTACAATCCTCTTTCCTTTTCTGCAATGGACATGGCTATTAAGATTTCATTTTGCTTAAGGGGAAGGAATTATGTTTGAATGTCTGCTTTGTTGCAGGGTTGAGTTTCTCTTAAGGTTGGAATGAGTAATATCTATTTTACGAAATAAGAATGTCATTATTATTACAAACACAAGGGGCACTCAGTGGAGCGCAGACCTCCGCCGCGGTAGCTTATTTCTAAACCTTTTGTTTAACCTTGAGCTTTGACCTTAACTTGTATTAACTGGAGTGGATTTTCGTACACTCAAATATGAACCAGATTTGAAGTCTGTAACAATGATGTTCAAACTTATGGCTGATTACGTGAATTGGACACATTGCTTGATCGTTACCTTGACCTTTGACCTTAACAAGTATTAATTGGCATGGACTTTCATTCACTCAAATATGAAAACAAGTTTGTAGTCTCTGTTATAACGATGTTAAAATTTATGGCTGATCACTGAATTGGACATTTAGCTTGACCATAACCTTGACCTTTGACCTTAACCTTCCAGAATTTAATCATTTCCAGCGTTTTACATAACCGTGAATCCCTGCAAGTTTACTTAGTCTTCGAATATCAAAATTGAGCCCAGGAAGCTGTTCATAAACAAACAAACACACTCAAAACAAACAAACACACAAACAGGGGTGAAAACATAACCTCCTTCCAACTTCGTTGGCGGAAGTATATATTCTGTAATGCTAGTTGGAGAAGCTAATGGGCCCCAGTGGTGGTGGAAGCCTACTGTAGAAAATTTAATAGTAAAATGCAAATGATAAATAATACAAATTAGGAAAAATTAAAATGAATAAATACCAAATAGAAAATGAAACTAAACTTTAAGCCAACTTGCACCAAGTTTGAACTTAGGAAGTTCCACAGATTCATATGCATAATAAAGAGATTATTATTATTATTATTATTATTATTATTATTATTATTATTATTATTATTATTATTATTATTATTATTATTATTATTAGTTAAGCTACAACCTTAATTGGAAAAGCATGATGCCAGAAGCCCAAGGGCTCCAACAGGGAAAAATTATCAAAAAATTATTAAGGTAATCTTTAAATGCGTTTAAGATATGTGCAATTTCATATGGATAAGTTTAATATTTCTTATATTCCACACATATCTGTAAATTTATTTGCTTCACAAATGTATGAAAAAAAAAGTGTATGTAAATATATTTATGAAAAAGACGAAATTATCTAAAATTATTAAGATAGTTACATGTGTTTACACGTATAAATTCTCATTCTGTTAAAAGTTATTAAGCACAAAAGTTTGTAACCAATGACAATTCCGATTATACAGAACAGTATCTACTTCACTTCAAGGCCGGGAGCACACTAGTGACTGTGACGCCACAAAGCCACAGCATCATGTGGCGGGGATGTGGTCTCCCATAGGTTTCCATTGTTTTCACGCCTGTGGCGGGGATGAGCTACAGAGAGCCACAGTCGCTTGCCACAGTCGCTAGTTTACGCGGCAAAACTTGAAAACAATGGAAACCTATGGGAGACCACATCCCCGCCAAACGATGCTGTGGCTTTGTGGCGCCACAGAGTCGCTAGTGTGCTCCCGGCCCGAGGGCTGCTTTTCCGTCATATATTGGTTCATTTACTCTCTACTGGACCTTCATAGTCATATTATCGTATACATTTCCTAACATTCAGCCTTTGACACTGCATTATCATTATTATTATTATTAGCCAAGCTACAACCCTAGTTGGAAAAGCAAGATGCTATAAGCCCAAGGGCTCCAACAGGGAAAAATAGCCCAGTGAGGAAAGGAAATAAGGAAATAAATAAATGATGGGAACAAATTAACAAATCAATCTAAAAACGGTAACAACGTCAAAACAGATATGTCCTATGTAAACTAATAACAACGTCAAAACAGATATGTCCTATGTAAACTAATAACAACGTCAAAACGGATATGTCCTATGTAAACAATAACAACGTCAAAACAGATATGTCCTATGTAAACTAATAACAACGTCAAAACGGATATGTCCTATGTAAACTAATAACAACGTCAAAACAGATATGTCCTATGTAAACTAATAACAACGTCAAAACGGATATGTCCTATGTAAACAATAACAACGTCAAAACAGATATGTCCTATGTAAACTAATAACAACGTCAAAACGGATATGTCCTATGTAAACAATAACAACGTCAAAACGGATATGTCCTATGTAAACAATAACAACGTCAAAACAGATATGTCCTATATAAACTCTAAAAAGACTCATGTCAGCCTGGTCAATATATTGCTCGTTTCACTTCTTTTTGTTATTTTGAAGTTTTTAAAGATTATGAAAGAATTGTTTTAATGTTATTGTTCTTAAACTTCTCGTTTAGTTTTTTCCTTATTTCCCTTCCTCACTGGGCTATTTACCCTGTTATAGCCCTTTGGCTTAAAGCATCCTGCTTTCCCAACTAGGGTTGTAGCTTAGCAAGTAATAGTAATAATAAAATCAAATTTATCGAAGCAAGAGATCATTCAATTTCCTCCTGAAATCCTATCTTGTGAAAATAACATTTAGCGCTTCTCAGAATCCAAGAAGAATCCTTTACCATTCTGTGAATCCTGCAACAGAGGTTTCATATATGTAAGGATTATGAGAAAAAAAGCAACACCCTCCCCCGGGGATCGTACGAGGGTGTGGGCAGTGTTCGCGAAGGCTCGCTACTTAATCATTCTCCCCCAAACAAAGACTCCGGGGGCATTTTGAATCCATTTCTCTTTCTGAGCTGTGTGTTAGAGGCAGGTAGCCTTTGTTGGCTATTATGATGTTCTAGGAACAAATCTGTGAACTAGTTAATATATTGTTCTCTCTCTTCTCTCTCTCTCTCTCTCTCTCTCTCTCTCTCTCTCTCTCTCAGGTTTTTGTGACCTTTCTCTCTCTCTCTCTCTCTCTCTCTCTTGGGAAGGTTTCAGTGACCTAATATTTCTCTCTCTCTCTCTCTCTCTCTCTCTCTCTCTCTCTCTCTCGTGGGAAGGTTTCAGTGACCTAATCTCTCTCTCTCTCTCTCTCTCTCTCTCTCTCTCGCTCTCTCATATATCAAAGTCTAAGATAGAGCAAATACTGATCTTTAGATTGATTTCTGACTTTACGAAGTATGTCATGTAAAAATAATTACTTAAAACGACTTCTTTTGAAAAACTAATTACTAAAATTTCTTATTCCAAGTTGAAATACGACCAACAAAAATAGGTAAAAAATCAATATTTTAGGAAATTTAGAATTTTTCCCTAAATTCATCAATCTATTAATCTATTACCGTCAGATAATAACAAAAACAAAAACAAAAACAAAAACATCAATATCAATATCAGTATCAATATCAATATCAATATCAATATCAAAAACAAAAACAAAAACAAAAAAAGCATAAACAATAATAATAATAATAATAATAATAATAATAATAATAATAATAATAATAATAATAATAATAATAATAATAATATATTTTTGTTGAGTTGCAATATCTCTCTGTAATAGTAAATCTGTTTAATTTGAACTTTCTGAATCAGGTTAAATTGAATTTCATTTTTTAAAGGCCGCGTAAGGTCAAAGGTCATGTTGTCATTTTAAAGCCCATTTGAGGTTTGCTACCTTTTAACAATATTAACCAAGTGTGTATCTGTACTTGTTTGAGTGTTATGGCCCTCGGAAATTCGGTGATCTTGAAACTTTCACCCTTTTAACATTGAATCTACTAATCTCCAAAGCTATAGTTTTTTACTATTTCGATATATATATATATATATATATATATACATATATATATATATATATATATATATAATTATAATATAAATATTATTATAATATAAATCAATCATTAAATCAATCAATAGATTAATAAATCAATCAATAAATCAATAAATCAATCAATTAATCGATCAATCGATAAATCAAAAAATACATACATATACATACATACATACATACATACATATATATATATATATATATATAGTATAAATAAATAAATAAATAAATATTATATATGTATATTATATATATATATATATATATATATATAGTGTAATATAGATTCTAACCTTTCGGGTCACTGTGACTTTGACCTTGACACTACGAAGTCAAAATTTGAACCAGGTCTATCGCGTGTCATAGTGCATCGTTCCTAAAAGTTTCAAGTAGAAAAGTATGTTTTATTTCCCGTAAAGTTGATAATATAGAAAGAAAAACACCCCCAAAAAATCTGCCTAAAACAATATTCTTCGCCTACCTCGTGGTTTGGACTAGGTTATAATGATGTATTCTGACAGGTAATTGTGCAATAATCATACTGCCCGTTTAATGTATCAATATCTTCATACATTTTAACAACACTTTTCTCAGTAAAGATTGAAGAAATGTATAGAAATTAATTATGAGACCTGTCTTGCTTACGCTGCTCCATTCATATTCATATTATGAGCTAAATAATACACAGTATTCTATTAGTTTTATTCCAGCTGTGACTAAGTTGAGGAATCAGTAGAACTTTGAAAGTTTAAACTTGCAAATGTTTTCATGTTGAATAGGCTGACATAAGTCTTTTTATAGTTTATATGTGGAAGATCTGTTTTAATGGTGTTAGTGTTTTAAAGAAACCTTTTAATTGTTCATTACTTCCTATATAATTCATTTTTTCCTTTATTTCCTTTCCTCACTAGGCTAACTTTCCCTGTTGGATCCCTTGGGCTTAAAGAATCTTGCTTCTCCAGCTAGGACTGTATTTCAAATAGGAACAACAACAACAACTATAATAATAATAATAATAATAATAATAATAATAATAATAATAATAATAATAACACCACAACAACAATGATAAAAGTGATAAAAATAACAATAGCAATAAAAATGAAAACAACAACAACAACAACAACAACAATAACAATAACAATAATAATAATAATAATAATAATAATAATAATAATAATAATAATAATAATAATAATAATAATGGGTTATCTTTCATACTACTACTACTACTACTACTACTACTACTACTACTATTAATAATGATAATGATAATGATAATGATAATGATAATAATGATAACTTTACTATCATTCATCATCATCATCATCATCATCATAAAAATAATAATAATAATAATAATAATAATGATATCTTCACTATCATTCATATGTCTATTTTTTTCCAAAAGTACTTTATTTCCTCGACATACTGTTAGTGGCAGAAGAGTTATACGACGTGTCACACTGTCATATCAATCACCATCCTGTATAAAATACGACCAAACTATACGTAACAATACCAAGAATCCTGGCATACCTGTAAGACACACGAATAATTCATGTCCTCGGAGACCAGTTCACAATCAGGACTTATATCTCAATTCGAGTTTTAAAAAGCAAGCTTTGAAGCCCCACAATAGTGTATTTATATTGCCTCAGGGATTCTAACAAAAGATGGAAAATAGAGACTTTCAAAACACAGGAAGGAATGCGTAGAGGAAATACAAAAGATGGCAGATACAATGAGGTTTTACTTCACTGGTGAAGATGGAAGAGACTCCCTGGATGCTTGGGAATAATGGGATTCGAGATAAATGGGAACTGGGAAGACATCAGGGAAAAGGAAATAACATAATTGATATGAACGCTTGCTGCATTTATTATTTGAAAGTAAAGTTGATTAGTGAAAATCCCTTAAAGATAAAGAGGGTAATTTTTGAGAAAATATTTGTTTAATCAAAAAGAAATAACAATATCACCAACTATTGAGAGAGAGAGAGAGAGAGAGAGAGAGAGAGAGAGAGAGAGAGAGAGAGAGGAAAAAAAAGTTTCGGCCAAAAACACAGATTTCTTCAATAAGTTTTAAAATACTGTGATAGTTTTGATTAAGCTTATTATTATGTTAAATAGTTTTGAAAAAGGAAATTCAAATTATGATATTCAATACTGCTTTTAACCGAAATACATCTGACTATATACATATACATAAACACACACACACACACACACAAACACACACACACACACACACATATATATATATATATATATATATACAAACTCACATTTAAGCCATTTTGTTTTATTTTAATGAGAGAGAGAGAGAGAGAGAGAGAGAGAGAGAGAGAGAGAGAAAAAAAATTTCAAGCTTCCCCATGGAAACAAACTAATAAAATCAATGTTTGCAACATAACCTTTCCAAAGAGCTTTCGCCTGAAGCCTTTTTATCTTTCTCCATTAGTTAAATGTTGCTTCAATGAAGACTCGGAATATGAGACGCCAGCACTTGCTTAAATTCCAATCAGTTCAATTAGGTTTCAAGGCTGTGCCAAGGTAAGAGATTACAGTGGATATACTCTAGATATGACTGTCTAATTCTCCGGTAATTAAATGCTTCAATTGAAATTTATTGCACTGAGATATCATCATCATCATCATCATCTCCTTCTCTTACGCCTATTGACGCTAAGGGCCTCGGTTAGATTTCACCAGTCGTCTCTATTTAAATGCTTGAAGGGAATTTATTGCATTTTTATTATCATCATGATCATGATCATGATCATGATCATCATCATCATCTCCTCCCACGATTATTGACGCTAAGGGCCTCGGTTAGATTTTGCCAGTCGTCTCTATCTTGAGCTTTTAAATCAATACTTCTCCATAAATCACCATCTACTTCACTCTTCAGAGTCCTCAGCCATGTAGGCCTGGGTCTCCCAACTCTCCTAGTGCCTTGTGGTGCCCAGGTGAAAGTTTAGTGAACTAACCATCTCCATCTATACTACACATCATCTACCCCTCATTGGGATTTAGGATTTAAAAATGTAACCAGAAGCTGGATTTATCAAAGGATCAGTAATTAATGTACATTGCAATTAAATGATTTCTAATGGTCGCTCGTGAATGGCAGATGCAAGGGACACTGGCAATGCCCTAGAGACTGGCCATGTATACGTAGGATCAGCGCCCAAGCCCCTTCTCCACCCAAGCTAGGACCAGGGAGGGCCAAGAAATGGCTGCTGATAGCAACCTCAACATATTTGTGAGCTAGTGATGGGGCGCTTTGAGGAGCCTGTAAGTCTACCTGCTGAGTCATCAGCTGCCATTGCCTGATACTCTCTGGTCCTACTTTGGGTGGAGAGTTGTGCTTGGGTGTTGATCATACGAGGGTACACTCGGGCACACTATTCTATATTATTTCTCTTCCTCTTGTTTTAAAGAAATTATAGTTTTTATATGAAATATTTATTTTAATGTTGTTACTGTTATCTAAATATTTTATTTTTCCTTTTCTTTCCTCCCTGAGATATTTTCTCTGTTGGAGACCTTTCTTATAGAATCCTGTTTTTTCCAACTAGGGTTGTAGCTTAGCAAGAAATAATAATAATAATAATAATAATAATAATAATAATAATGTGGTCAGTCTCTAGTTCCCTTCTCTACTATGACATTATGACTGTCCCTTGCCTCTGCCATTCACAAGT
>NC_090751.1:95246787-95248549 GCF_036898095.1 Palaemon carinicauda | reverse complement strand
TAATCTCTCTTAGATAGTATCCTATACCATTCAATTATTTCTCTGTCAAGAGACAAACATAACAGGTTACTGAACTATTTTATTTAGTGATGTGGAATATCATATTTCCCAAGTGATAAAATATATATACATTTTACACACCTTCTCTCTGTCACAGAGACATCTCTTTTTATACGCTATTTAACTTTTTTTTTTATCTTCCTTGAAAATCTAATTTTGGGTTGAGGGTACACTCGGGCACACTATTCTATCTTGTTTCTCTTCCTCTTGTTTTGTTAAAGTTTTTATAGTTTATATAGAAAATATTTATTTTAATGTTATTGTTCTCAAATTACTTTATTTTTCCTCGTTTTTCTTTCCCCACTGCTCTATTTTGCCTTTTTTGGGCCCTTGGGTTTATAGCATCCAGCTTTTCCAACTAAGGTTGTAGCTTTAATAATAATAATAATAATAATAATAATAATAATAATAATAATAATAATAATAATAATAATAATAATAATGGTGATGATGATATGTGTTTTTATTATAAAAACAATGTGTTGTATAAATAAGAGTCAAAACCAATACAATTACATGTCAGATAATTCTCCTGAATAGATTAGTCAAGAAAATGCTTTCAGGAAAGATGTCGTTTTTTGCCGACATTGTGTCCGAGATGTCAAAACTTAGCTGACATATCTGACAGGTTCTTAAAATTTCACGATTTATCCTTAGTTTGCTGGAAATTAAAATGTTTCGTGACGTTTGTGGTATGCAAGTTTATTCGTTGTTTATATAAACGAAACGTTTGAAAGTTTAGAGGTATTCAACGTCTCAAAGGTTTAAATGTCACTCATGAATGGCAGAGGCAAGGGACAGTGATAATGTACTAGCAGAAAAGGGAACTAGAGACTGACCATATTATTATTATTATTATTATTATTATTATTATTATTATTATTATTATTATTATTATTATTATTATTATTATTATTATTATTATTATTATGATGATTGAATTATAATTTATTATTATTATTATGAATGCAAGAGTTGATGGGAGAAGTACAAGAGGAAGGCCAAGGTTTGGGTGGATAGATGGAGTGAAGAAAGCTCTTGGTGATAGGAGGATAGATGTGAGAGAGGCAAGAAAGTGTGCTAGAAATAGGAATGAATGGCGAGCGATTGTGACGCAGTTCCGGTAGGCCCTGCTACTTTCTCCGGTGCCTTAGATGACCGCGGAGGTAGCAGCAGTAGGGGATTCAGCATTATGAAGCTTCATCTGTGGTGGATAACGGGGGGAGGGTTGGGCTGTGGCACCCTAGCAGTACCAGCTGAACTCGGTCGAGTCCCTTGACAAGCTGGGAGGAACGTAGAGAATAGAGGTCCCCTTTTTGTTTTGTTTTGTTTCATTTGTTGATGTCGGCTACCCCCCAAAATTGGGGGAAGTGCCTTGGTGTATGTATGTATGTATGTATGTATGTATGTATGTATGTATTAATATTATTATTATTATTATTATTATTATATTATTTATTATTATTATTATTATTATTGCTTGCTAAGCTATAATCCTAGCTGGAAAATAAGGAGGCTATAAGCCCAGGGGCTCCATCAGGGAAAATAGCCCAGTGAGGAAAGAAAACAAACAAAAATAAAATATTTAGATAACAGTAGCAACATTAAGATAAACATTTCCTATATAAACTATAAAAACTTTAACAAAACAAGAGAAAGAGAAATGAGATAGAATAGTGTGCCCGAGTGTACCCTCGTATGA
>NC_090751.1:95229287-95236787 GCF_036898095.1 Palaemon carinicauda | reverse complement strand
TGCCACTGACATTCATGAGTGGCCTTCAAACCTTTAAACAAGATAGTTATTGTTATTAGAAATAAGAGGTTGTTCCTACATGTTTAAAGGTGGCTCATGAATGGCAGAGACAAAGGACAGTGACATTGCCCTATCAAGCAGGACAACGCCCTAGAGACTGACCATATATGCAGTACATATGATCACCGCCCAAGCTAGGACCACTTAGGGTCAGGCAATGGCTGCTGATGACTCAGCAGACAGACCTAGAGGATCCTCCAAATTAGGACTCGAACCCCAGTCTAGCATTCACCAGTATCGTCAATGGTATACTCAGTTTTGTGATCTGTCAAATATCATATTCATCCACCAAACCTTGCCTGTTTGTACCTATTTTCAATATAGCCAGCGAGTTTCTGATTACAGTAGTTACAGTTAGACACAGAAACTCCTGGCACAACAGATGACTTAGACTCAGAACACTCGGACTTAGACTCAGACTCAGAACGCTCAGACTTACACTCAGACGACTCAGACTTAGATGCCTCGGACTCAGACGTCTCAGACTTAGATGCCTCGGACTCAGACTCAGCCTCAGACTTAGACTCCGACATAGACATAGACTCAGGCTTAGACTCCAAAAGGCTCACTTAGACTCCAACTTAGACTCAGACTTAGGCTTAGACTTAGACTCGGACGACTCAAGCTTAGACTTAGACTCACGCTCAGGCTCAGGCTCAGACTCAGACTCAGAACGCTCAGACTTAGACTTATAAACAGACTCGGACGACTTAGACTTAGAAACCTCGGACTCAGACTCAGACTCGGCCTCAGACTTAGACTCAGACATAGACATAGACTCAGACTTAGACTCCAAATTAGACTCACTTAAACTCCAACTTAGACTCTGACTTAGACTTAGACTTATACTCGGACGATTCAAGCTTATACTTAGACTCAGGCTCAGACTCAGCCGACTCAGACATAGACTCAGACATAGACTCGGACGACTTAAACTTACTCAGACTCAGACTACTCAGACTCAGATGACTTAGACTCAGACTCAAACTCAGACTTACTCAAACTCAGACTTACTTAGACTCAGACTTACTCAAACTCAAAACTTACTCAAACTGACTCAGACTCTCAGACTTACTCAAACTCAGACTTACTTAGACTCAGACTTACTCAAACTCAGACTCAGACTTAGACTCAGACTTACTCAAACTCAGACTCAGACTTAGACTCAGACTTAATCAAACTCAGACTCAGACTTAGACTCAAACTCAAACTACTCTTTCTCTTAGGAAATGCAGCCCCGCATATCCTTATAGCACAAATAACAAAACTAGAATATACTGTTATGTAAAATACCATTAAGAATCAACATCAAATACAAAGACCCACGACTCGGAAAACAGGTTCCTTTTACAGATTCCTTTGATAATGTTTAAAGGACGTCTCAAGGTGTTTGTTGCCGATGGAAACTTGAGTTCGCTCTCCTTCTAAGATTTCATTCCTCTCTGATGATCCAGCGCAATTTAACACAGGTACGAGAACTGTTATTCGTCCAATTTTTATTTAAAATCTTACCTGGGAACTTTGGAGAAATCAGAAGCCGGATGTATTTAGTTGTTGTTGTTGTTGTTTTTTCGTTAAAGCTATTTCCTGTATTGGTATTCATCTTGGTTTTGTAGAATATTCAGGATCTGTTTATGTATACTGTATGTATGTATGTATGTATGTAGGTATATATACATACACTTATATATTATATATACATATATATATATATATATATATATATATATATATATATATATATATATATATATATATATTATACACTCACATATATATATATATATATATATATATATATATATATATATATATATATATATATATATATATATATATATATTATACACTCACATATATATATATATATATATATATATATATATATATATATATATATATATATATATATATATATATATATACTGTATATACACATGTATATATATATATATATATATATATATATATATATATATATATATATATATATATATATATATATATATATATATATATATATATATATATATATATATATATATATATTATACACACATATGTATGTATATATATATATATATATATATATATATATATATATATATATATATATATATATATATATATATATATATATATATATATATATATATATATATATATATATATATATATATTAGAACGTTTATATAAATACTTCAACTGTTTAAATACAACATATTATTGTTCTTATATCCTCATCACGTTGTAAATAACGTAAAAGGGAAACTAAATTTCCTGAAAATACGCAAATGAACTTTCTTCTCTGAACAATAGAGACCAGAAATAACATAAAAGAAACATGTCAAAATATTGATATATAGTCGAACCTAGAACAACTAAATATATAAAATCAGGAAGGCGATAAAAGGAAAAATCAAATGTCAAGTATTCTAAAACCTGAAAGCATCAACTGAACAATACACTGAAAAAAAGACAGCATGCATTTGCCAGTACCTTTGAAGCCTGGAACTACGTGAATGCTAGTTGTACACTCTGTTGGTTATTATCTAGTCCCTGTTCCATGTTTTTCTGCATAAACAAAGAATGAATTCAGAAGGTGAAGTACGTTGAAACTTGGAACAAGAAGACAACTGAAACATTTTGGTCAGTGATATGAGGGACCAAGTAGAAGTCAGTGATATATTTCAGGAAGAAGTTGTGCTTTGGTGAAAAATTATGGTTTAGTTAAGGTTGTTTTCGAACTGAGAGACCCGTCTGTTCCAAAATCGTGTTTTATCCAATCATATACATGTACTTAAAAAATTTGTTTTAACTGAGAGGGCATCTGTTCTAAAAATGTTGTATCTAGCAGAAGCTGTTGAGTGAAAGCTGTGTTCTAACTGATAGACCGTTTGTGTACATCATGTGCTTTAACCAGCAAAAGCTAGTAAAGGGAATTCATGTTGTGAGAGAGCTCTATATTCCAAAATCATGTGCCTAACCCAGCAGGAGCTGGTTGCTAAGTATCCCATATTACACTACGAACAATTAAACCTGAATTAAGGTCAACAGAGAGATCAGGTTTTTCTTCAGTAGTGACACCCACAGAAAAAGGATTAAAAAAAAAAACGAAAACTAATTTTGGGGAAACTGTTTGAAGATTTCCTTCGACTGTTTTTGCTACAGGAGGTATCAAGTCCAAGGTAAGGTACTTTTATATATTTCATTTTTATGTAGTGTTGTACACCAGCTTAGGGTAAAACTTTTGGTAAAAATTATTAAAATGCATTAAGATTAAAATGTCATGTTTATTTAATAGAAATCAATATGAAAGCAAAGTAAATACACCCCCACCAAAAAAATCTAAAATCTCGGCGAACGTTGTATAGTCAACCATTTTTTTTTTCTTTTTGAGAAAGCGAAGGTAATTTCATCCAAAACATTTTAACGCCGTTTGCCTGTATACAGATATTTCAGAATTTCCATTATTTCATAAAATCTAACAATGTAAGAATTAAGATTTATTTTTGTATTACATTTCCTAGGTAGGCGTAAAAGCGGGTGTGTCATTAATTAAAACGGTTAAAGAGCAGTTCTTAAAGCTGAAGTTTTGTCAAAAATTAGGGAGGTGTCATTGAGTCCGCTCGATAGGATAGAGCTAAATTCAAACATATGTCATTGTATATGGCCTGATGATGAGGTACAGTGTATGTGATTGTGATAATGCCATGATGTGTGTCTTTCTGTTTAAGTATAAGAGTAACTTTTGAAATACGTTGCCTGGTGATCGCCAGACTGGGGTTCGAATCCCGCTCAAACTCGTTAGTTCCTTTGATCTCTGCAACCACGTCATCTTTGTGAGCTAGGGATGCGGGGTTTGGAATAGCCTAAAGCTCTACCTGGTGAGTTATCAGCAGCCATTGCCTGGCCCTCCTTGGTCCTCCTTGGCCCTCGCTACTTCTCATTGGTCCTCCTTGGCCCTCGCTACTTCTCATTGGTCCTCCTTGGCCCTCACTACTTCTCATTGGTCCTCCTTGTCCCTCCCTAATTCTCCTTGGTCCTCGCTAATTCTCATTGGTCCTCCTTGTCCCTTCCTACTTCTCATTGGTCCTCCTTGGCCCTCGCTATTTCTCCTTGGTCCTCCTTGACCCTCGCTACTTCTCCTTGGCCCTCGCTACTTTTCCTTGGTCCTCCTTGGCCCTCGCTACTTCTCCTTGGTCTTCCTTGGCCCTCGTTACTTCTCCTTGGTCCTCCTTGACCCTCGCTATTTCTCCTTGGTCCTCCTTGACCCTCGCTACTTCTCCTTGGTCCTCCTTGGCCCTCGCTACTTCTCCTTGGTCCTCCTTGGCTCTCGCTACTTCTCATGGGTCCTCCTTAGCCCTCGCTACTTCTCATGGGTCCTCCTTGGCTCTTCCTACTTCTCCTTGGTCCTCCTTGGCCCTCCCTACTTCTAGTTGGTTCTCCTAGGCCCTCCCTATTTTTCCTTGGTCATCCTTGTCCCTCGCTACTTCTCCTTGGTCCTCACTACTTTTACTTGGTCCTCCTTGGCCCTCGCTACTTCTCCTTGGTCTTCCTTGGCCCTCGCTACTTCTCCTTGGTCTTCCTTGGCCCTCGCTACTTCTCCTTGGTCTTCCTTGGCCCTCGCTACTTCTCCTTGGTCCTCCTTGGCCCTCGCTACTTCTCATTGATCCTCCTTGTCCCTCCCTACATCTCCTTGGCCCTCGCTACTTCTCTTTGGTCCTCTTTGTCCCTTCCTACTTCTCATTGGTCTTCCTTGGCCCGCGCTACTTCTCCTTGGTCCTCCTTGGCCCTCGCTACTTCTCCTTGGTCCTCCTTGGCCCTCGCTACTTCTCCTTGGTCCTCCTTGGCCCTCGCTACTTTTTCTTGGTCCTCCTTGGCCCTTGCTACTTTTCCTTGGTCCTCCTTGACCCTCGCTACTTCTCCTTGGTCCTCCTTGGCCCTCGCTACTTCTCCTTGGTCCTCCTTGGCCCTCGCTACTTCTCCTTGGTCCTCCTTGGCCCTCGCTACTTCTCATTGGTCCTCTTTGACCCTCGCTTCTTCTCATTGGTCCTCCTTGGCCCTCGCTACTTCTCCTTGGTCCTCCTTGGCCCTCCCTACTTCTCCTTGGCCCTCGCTACTTCTCCTTGGTCCTCCTTGGCCCTCGCTACTTCTCCTTGGTCCTCCTTGGCCCTCGCTGCTTATCCTTGGTCCTCCTTGGCCCTCCCTACTTCTCCTTGGTCCTCCTTGGCCCTCCCTACTTCTCCTTGGTTCTCCTTGTTCCTCCCTACTTCTCCTTGGTTCTCCTTGTCCCTCCCTACTTCTCCTTGGTTCTCCTTGTCCCTCCCTACTTCTCCTTGGTCCTCCTTGTCCCTCCCTACTTCTCCTTGGTCCTCCTTGTCCCTCCCTACTTCTCCTTGGTCCTCCTTGTCCCTCCCTACTTCTCCTTGGTCCTCCTTGTCCCTCCCTACTTCTCCTTGGTCCTCCTTGTCCCTCCCTACTTCTCCTTGGTCCTCCTTGTCCCTCCCTACTTCTCCTTGGTCCTCCTTGTCCCTCCCTACTTCTCCTTGGCCCTCCTTGTCCCTCCCTACTTCTCCTTGGTCCTCCTTGTCCCTCCCTACTTCTCCTTGGTCCTCCTTGTCCCTCCCTACTTCTCCTTGGTCCTCCCTACTTCTCCTTGGTTCTCCTTGTCCCTCCCCACTTCTCCTTGGTTCTCATTGTCCCTCCCCACTTCTCCTTGGTTCTCATTGTCCCTCCCCACTTCTCCTTGGTTCTCATTGTCCCTCCCCACTTCTCCTTGGTCCGCCTTGGCCCTCCCTACTTCTCCTTGGTCCTCCTTGGTCCTCCCTAGTCCTCCCTTGCCCTCCCTAGTCCTCCCTGGCCCTCCTTCACCCTCCCTCGCCCTACCTTGGGCGAGAGAAGAGACTAGGACGCTAATCATACATATAAATGGCCAGTCTGACTATCACCAGGCAGGGACGTTACCAATTCGAAACTTATAAACGTCAAATTGAACTCAAAAGACACTTTGAGAGAAATATATACACACACACACACACACACACACACACACACATATATATATATATATATATATATATATATATATATATATATATATATATATATATATATATATATATATATATATATATATATATATATAAAGGAATATTTAAAAAAACTCTGCAAAATCTTAACTTAAAACTATTGTTAACTAATCCCCACTTGAATTCTGTTTTAGAACATAATAAGCTTTTAAATAATGCCGTCGCAATCTTGAGATGCCTCCTCTCATGATAAACAATTTCTTACACTTGGCAGATCTAATTGCCTGGGGCACGCATCCTGATGAAGCAGTTGTATCTTAGGAGGATTCGGTTTACGTTTTCAGAGAAGCGGGAGACTCGTCAGATGAATACAAAGAATTAGCGAGTAATTAAGGGTGTTGATAGGTGGCCTGTAGTGGTAACGCATTTGCCTAGCATTCTCGTGGCAAGAAATCGATCCCCGCCCAGGGCCGTGAGTTTAAGCTGTTTACTTGGGAGGCTACTGCTGTGGTAGGGCACCACAGTAGGGTGTTGGGCTAGCCCGGCTAACGTTCTGGTTAGCATCTATTCTGATGGAACTGGAACTGAAACCAGATGCCTTTAACCTTTAGAAGACTTGAAATGTATAAAAATGTAGCAGCATTCAACGCCATAAAAGGTATAACTTAGCTATAAACTTTTCAGTATGTTGTACACACACACTCACACCTAGTTTGGGACGTTACTAAATAAGCCACGCATAAAAAGTGTTAATGCTTCATGTAACAGTCAGGGTTTAAACGTTTAAGGTAATTATCTTAGTTTAAGGTATTTTGCATAGTTTTAAGATAATTTTTAAGGTGATATTTATAAGGTAATTTCGGTTTTACTAGCTGCAAATTTGATGAAATTTTTAAAAGTTTTAAGGTAATCTAAAATAAAATAAAGCACCCTCTAAGATAATGGCCACGTGCTCAAGTTTAAACCTCGATCAGAGGTGGAGGTGGCCGATGTGGTAACGTCCCTGACTGGTGAACGTCAGACTGGACTTTGAGTCGCGCTCAATCCTGTTAGTTTCTTTGTTTGCTGCAACCTCACCCTCCTTGTGAGCTAAGGATGGTGGATTTGTGGAAGCCAAGAGGTCTATCTGCTGAGTCATCAGCAGCCATTACCTGGCCGTCCTTGGTCCTAGATTATGTGTAGAGGGGCTTGGGCGCTGATCCTAAATATGGTCAGTCTCTAAGGCATTGTCCTGCTCGATTTGGTAACGTAATTGCCCCTTGCTTCTGCCATTCATGAGCGGCCTTTAAACCTTTAAACTTACTTGTTTCTTACTTGTTTTGGGTTTGAATCCAACCCTCCACTGACGTCGAGCGAACTACTTCTCGGGCGGGTCCATATCAATCATCTAACGAAAAATTTTCATTAT
>NC_090751.1:95214287-95224287 GCF_036898095.1 Palaemon carinicauda | reverse complement strand
CGATTACAAGTGGCGCACTAAACCCCAGAGATAATAAAGGAAAAAAAAACCATGCCTGCTCATAAATAAAGAAAAATAATGATAATACTGATTTTCAGAAAAAAAAATACAATGAGAATTTAAGTAACTTATAGCTAGAAGTGAGTTTTACTGAGATTTGTTCTAATCTAAAACAAATAATTTTCATTTGATTTTATTGTTCCGTGTGATCTATTAGTCATCTTCTTTAAACAATAATGCATCACCATTATATACCTGAAGTGAAATACCATAAAAAGTTGCTTGAACACCTAAACAGCAGTTAATAACCGGGACAATTGTACAGGAGTTGTTCCATAAATGCACACGTATTATACTTGTCTGACGTTGAATCGTCAAGCAATAGCACTGGTTGCCATGTGGCACAATACAAAAACTTAAGAGCCAGTTTAGAGTTGACACTTGGAGTGTTACCTCAATGGATTCATAATTCAGCGTAGGTGAATAACTGAACTTTTGCATTTTCGAAACTTAGAAATATTATTTTATCTGATGAATCATATATTTTCGAGAACTTTAGTCGCCATCATTTGTATATTATCATGTCTATATTTTGTATGTATTGTATATGAGCCTTCTCTGCGCAGTTTTTGGCGATAATAACTTTAATCACCATATTTTCATGAATTTTCTCTCTCTCTCTCTCTCTCTCTCTCTCTCTCTCTCTCTCTCTCTCTCTCTCTCTCTCTCTCAACGAAATTATTTGTTTTCGATTCGATGATTTATGAAAAAAATCAGCTCCTTTTGGACATTCAATAAGCTTAACCGATTATTTTTTTTTTTTTTTTTTTTAATAGGTGGTTTGCCTATCACAGCGAAAAAGAACATGAGCAAAAGAAAAGCAGAAAGTGATAGCAAACGTCAGTTTAATGAACTGGGAAAATGAATTCTTATTCATTGCGAGTCCTTCAGGAAAACCAATGTGTATTGATTGTGAAATCACTCTCTCAGATAATAGAAGACATGATCTTAGCAGGCACTAAAAGAAACACCAAGTTGAAATAGAAGAAAAACAGAAGTTGGTGCCTGGATCTGTGTTACGGAAAGAATATGTGGTCAAGAAAAAGAGGATATAAAAAAAGAGGCGAAATCTCCTTGTTAAGAGAGGTTGTGAAAGCCTGGCAATGCTCGAAGCATCCTACGAAAATGCTTTTGTGTTGGCTAAAAAACATAAGCCTTTCTCTGATGGTGAAGATATTGTTAAACCCTGTCTCCAAAAATTTGCAAAATGTGTTGGAGATAAAAGTATTGAAAGAAAGGTGAACGAAATAGCTCTTTCAAAGCAGACAATTATAAAACGCATTGAGGAACTTTCTCGTGATGTATCTGAGCAACTGAAGGACCGTGTCCATGCTTGCTATTTCTTTTCATTAGCCATGGACGAATCTGCTGACATATGTGATGTAGCCCAGTTAAGTTTTTTTATAAGAGGAATTGATGATAATTTTAACATATTTGAAGAACTTATTGGCCTCGAGTCACTCCATGGAAAAACCAGAGGGTCAGACATATATGAGAAAGTAAAGTCGTGTTTAGAAAATCAGCATGTAGATTTTAATAAACTCTTGAGTGTCTGTACTGATGGAGCACCGTCAATGATTGGTAGAGTTGCTGGAACTGTAGCCTTGCTCGAAAGGTTTTCAGGTCGTCCTCTTCTGAAATATCATTGCATTATACACCAAGAGTCGCTGTGTTGAAAAATTTTGAATTTGCAGCATGTTATGATACCAGTTGTAAAATGTGTGAATAAAACTAGAGCAAGAGGATTAAATAGGAAAGAATTCAGAGAATATTGTGAGCTGTTAGATATGGAATATGGTGATCTCATCCTTTATTGAGAGGTGCATTGGCTTTCTAGAGAACAAGTTCTTAGCAGATTTTGGACACTGAAAAATATTGTACATGATTTTCTGAAAGAGAAAGGAGAGCTGCCCGAGGAAAAGGCCTTTTTGTCTGATGAAAAGTGGATGTTTGATTTAGCATTTTTAGTTGACATTACCAGTCATCTCAATGACCTAAATTCAAAATTGCAGGGCAAAGATAAATTGTTTCCTAGTTTAGTAAATGATATCAGTGCATTCAAAATGAAGTTAAAACTGTTCATCTCTCAGCTAGAAAACAAGGATTTGAGCCAATTTCCACATTTAAAGGAACAAAGTGAATGTGCTGATGATAATGCCACCTTTACATAATACATTGAAAAAATCATATTACTACAATAGGCCTTTGATAGTCGTTTTAGTGATTTTTCTGAAGAAGATTGCATGTATAAATCCCTTTTCACTTACTGAAAATAACATTCTGAAGATGCCTAGTAATATACAAATGGAACTTATTGATCTAAAAGCAAATTCAGTACTGAAGTGTAAATTCAATGAACTTTCCTCACTCCCAAGTGCATCTGAAATGCTTAATTTTTGGCGATGATTACCGGGTGAACATTTTCCAGAACTGAGGAAATTTGCTCAAAGTTATGCCTGTCGTTTTGGAACAACATACAGATGCGAGCAAGCAATTTCTTCCATGAAAATTATCAAGAACAAACTGAGGTCGCGACTATCCGTTTCAAATTTGAAGAACTGTCTGTTGCTCTCAGTTACTAATTTAACTCCTAATATTACAGATTTGGTGAAAGCAAAGCAAAGTTAAAAGTCTCATTAAACCTAGTTATGTTTATTTTTCCTGCATGTGAAATTACTTTTTTTTTAAACTGCTAATTATGTTCATATATTTTTATTAGTACTTTCAGAAATAACTAATGAATGTTATCAATGTAAATTCAAAGTGTCAATAAATTAAGTACAGTTTACTTTCTATTTATGTTAAATCCTTTCCATTACAAGTGCTACATCTGTCCACACTATCATATATATATATATATATATATATATATATATATATATATATATATATATATATATATATATATATATATATATATATATATATATATATCAAATGATTATATGTATAACTGCCAAATATGTCAATATTCCCATACTTAAAGGATGTGGCGCATCTTAATTAGTAGTGAAAAGATTTGGTGCATGGGAAACAAAAGGTTGGCCACCTCTGGTTTATATGGTCAGTGTCTAGGGCATTGTCCTGCTTAATTGGGCAATTATCACTGTCCCTGGCCTCTGCCATTCATGAGCGACCTTTTAAACCTTTAGGATCTCCTCTGAAAGTAGCAAAATATGGATCAAACTCAGTTACTCGTTTAATAGATTTTAAATTTCCCAAACTGATTTATGAACGAAAGTTTTCTAATGCAGTTCCATCATATCAAACTTATTTTTCATATAAAGTTTTATTCCAATGCCTTGACTTCCCTGATTATCTTATTTTAAACAACAATTATGTTGAATAATTACATCCGCCAACGAAGTTGGAAGGAGGTTATGTTTTACTCCCTTTTTGAGTGTTTGTGAACAGCTTCCTGGCCACAATTTTAATCGTAGAGCAATGAAACTTGCAGGGATTAACTGTTATGCAAAAAGTTAGAAATTATTCAATTTTGGAAGATAAAGGTCAAAGGTCCAGGTCACGGTCAAGAAAAATGTGTCGGCGTCAATGATCTTGGATGTCAGGATGCCTGAAAACTTTAAATCAATCAATCAAAATGTCCAATTCACGTATTCAGCCATAACTTTGGATTTCGTTGTCACATAGACTTCAAACTTAGTACATATTTGAGTGTATGGAAATCCATGCCAATTAATGTATGGTAAAGTCCAGGGTCAAGGTGAAGCTCGAGTAAAAGGTCGAGAAATAATCTGCTGCTGCGGAGGTCTGCGTCCTACTGAGTGCCCCATTAGTTTCTTCTTTTACCGACATATTCTGCTATTGATCCAACATACCTTGAATAGTCATTTTGTGTTTTCAATTTATCTATGTATCCTTTTTTGGTCATTTTCTATCTTAATTAATATTTGTATCGGTTTTTTGATCGTTATGTATTTTAAATTCCTGTGTATCCCTTTTTTATTAACAATTTAACATTCTTGTAGAAATCCTCTACTTCCACTTAACAAATTAACAATTCAACAATCAACAATCAACAATTAACAATTCAACAATCAACAATTAACTATTAACAATTCAACACTCTTGCAGAATTACCTGATTCTGTAATTGCGCTTAACATATTAACATTCATACCGGCAACGCTGTGGTTAACTAAATGAATGGTTTCTTAATTTCAAAATATTAAAGGCACTAAAAAGTTGAAGTATTGGAGAATAGCTCTAATCTTAATATACTATTTGATAATTCCTTTCCATTATAAATTTTAGATATATTAATTTAAAAAATGTTCATATGTTGATATATAAATGATTTTGCAATTAAAAACTTGCCAATACTAGTCAAATTTGGCATTCCAAATGAGGAAACTATAAATAATAGAATTAATTTATTTCGTATCAAAATCTCTCTCTCTCTCTCTCTCTCTCTCTCTCTCTCTCTCTCTCTCTCTCTCTCTCTCTCTCTCTCTTTACTATGCAGGAATATTTACTTTCCTTTTGCGTTATTGTTATAAGACAGGTTTTTTATTAGGAAAAATCTAGTTAAACTGCGTTAAAGATTAAGACAGACACAGTAAGAAATAGAGGAGAGCCTTACCCTACCTTACCTTATTGCCTTATTTTTTGTTTGGGTTCCCCCAGGTCCCTCAGTGTGAGGCACCTCGTATATCCACCAGAGAGTTGCTAATGCATCTTCCGGTGTATTTTGCATCTTCCAGTCTTGGATGGTCTGGGATGCGTCTTAGGTATTTATCGAGCTTATTCTTAAACACATCTACGCTCACTCCTGATATGTCTTAGATGAGCTGGCAGCACATTAAATAGTCGCTGCATTATCGATGCTGGTGCGTAGTGGATTAATGTCCTGTGCGCCTTTCTCAGTTTACCTGGAATATTTTTTGGCACTATTAATCTACCTCGGCTTGCTCTTTCTGATATTTTAAGCTCCATGATGTTTTCAGTAATTCCTTCTATTTGCTTCCATGCTTGTATTATCATGTAGCATTCTCTTCTCCTTTCTAGACTGTATAGTTTTAAAAATTGCAGTCTTTCCCAGTAGTCAAGGTCCTTAACTTCTTCTATTCTAGCAGTATAGGACCTTTGTACACTCTCTATTTGCGCAATATCCTTTTGGTAGTGTGGGTACCATACCACATTGCAGTACTCGAGTGTACTACGTACATAAGTTTTGTAAAGCATAATCATGTGTTCAGCTTTTCTTGTTTTAAAGTGTCTGAATAACATTCCCATTTTTGCTTTACATTTAGCCAACAGTGTTGATATTTGGTCGTTGCATAACATATTCCTATTTAAAATTACACCAAGGTCTTTAATTGCTTCCTTGTTTGTGATTGTCTCATTATTAGGTCCCTTGTATGCATACACCATTCCTTCTCTGTTTCCATAATTTATTGATTCGAATTTATCGGAGTTAAATACCATCTTATTTATCTCCGCCCATTCATATATTTTGTTTAGATCTCTTTGTAGTGAGTTCCTATCTTCATCACAAGTAATTTCTCTACTTATTCTTGTGTCATCGGCGAAACTTCTCACTACAGAGTTTTCAACATCACAGTCTATGTCTGAGATCATAATAACAAACAACAGTGCAGGTAATACCGTACCTTGTGGCACACTCGATATTACCTGGGCTTCATCTGATTTCTCGTCATTTGCAACCACTATCTGTTTTCTGTTTTGCAGGAATTCTTTTACCCATTTTCCTATTTTTCCCACAATATTATGCTTTCTCATTTTTTTTCTCCAATATGTTATGGTCTACCTTGTCAAAGGCTTTTGCAAAATCTAGATAGATCACATCTGTGTCTTTTTCATTTATCATATTTTTGTATATGTTTTCATAGTGTACTATCAGTTGGGTCGGTGTACTTTTTCCAGTCACGAAACCGTGTTGACCCATATAAAACAAATTATTTTTTGACCAAATGGTTCATTATTTTCTTTTTTATTACCCTCTCATACACTTTCATAATATGTGATGTTAGACTAACAGGTCTATAATTGCTTGCCTCTAAGTCTTGAGCCACTTTTGAAGATAGGGGTTATATAGGCTAATTTATGTTTAACATATATCTCGCTCATATCTACACTCTGTCTTAGCAGTATTGCAAGCGGCTTCGCGATAGTGTTTGCAGTTTTTTTTAACAAAATCACTGAAACTCCATCTGGTCCGGCTGCCGATCCATTTTTAATTTCGTTTATAGTCGTGACAATATCTGCTTCATTAATATCTATATCCGTTAGATATTCAACATTTTCTTCTCTCATTTCTGTTTCATTATTCTCATTCACAATTCTTGGCGTGAACTCACTCTGATATTTTTTCTGCTAATATGTTGCATATTTCCTTTTTTTTTCCATTCGTTAGCCGTTCTTCAATTATTAGAGGGCCTATTTCTAATCTCCATTTATTCATCTTTTTTGCATAGGAGTAAAGTACTTTGGGGTTTCTTTTTATATTTTGAAGTGTCTTTTCTTCTAAGTCCCTTTTTTCATTTTCTTTAGACTGTATAATCTTTTGTTCTGCATTTTCTATCTTACATTTTATTTCCCTCATTTTCCACACATTTTATTCTTTTGCAAGATTTTTCTTCCACTTTCTAATTTTCTGAAATAAGATCCTTCTGTCTCTTGGTATGCACGTCTTTCGTTTATTGTTTTTTTTTCGGTACATATTTTTCAACAATATTCTCCAGTATTTTGCATAGTATATCCGTATTTACCTGTATATTATCACTTACAAATACATTTTTCCATTCTTTATTCAGTTCTTCATTTATATCTGACCATTTTATATTCTTACTGTAAAAGTTATATTTTCCATATCCTTCCCAAAGTTTTGTGCTTTTATTAATTCTGTGATCACTTGCTTTGGAATGAACTATCAGTTCTATGACATTGTGGTCTGAAATTCCCGTGTTATACACTATTATTTCTTTAACATAATTCACCTCATTCACAAATACTAGATCTAGGACATTTTCCTTTCTTGTTGGAATGTGGTTTATTTGTTGCATATTATGTTCTAATAGCATATCTTGAAGCTTTTCAAATTTCCTCTTATCTTCTGCGCTACTATTACTCTCTTTTTTTATATGTATACATACAACCACTTTCTTCTATCCGTTCTTTCCAATCCACGAAAGGAAAGTTAAAATCTCCGGATAGGAGTATATTCCAGTCTTTATGGTTTCTACATATATCATCTATTTTTTTCTATTATTATGTCAAACTCCTTAGTATTTGGGGATCTGTAAACTACAATATTCACTAGTTTTTCAAATTCAAATTCTACCGCGATCAATTCACATTCTGTGTTGCTGTATTTTTCACAGACTTTTCCTTGATTTATGTCTCTTCCATATATTGCGGTTCCCCCTTGATTCCTATTTTTTCTGTCTGATCTATAAGTTTGGAAACCCTTTATCTGGTCATCACTGCAGGTCTCTTGGGAATACCATGTTTCACTTATATTTAATATATATATTTTTTCAATTTGGGTTAGTTCTTCTAGGAACTCTATTTTCCTTTTAGAGTTACTCGTGACTAAACCCTGTGCATTCATACTATTATGGTTTGTATTTCATTCCTATTATTTAATATTGGTAATAATATGGATTCTCCCATGCTTCCTTCCTGTTCTGATATGATGTTCTTTTCTTCATTTCTCGGAATTCTGTCATTAAAAAATCCAACTTTTCTATAATATTTGTTCTTTCGCCTTCATACTTATTTTTGTGTGTAAACCTGCAATTATCCCCATATCTGCACCAACCCCTGGCATTATAGATGCATTCTTTGTAGTTGGGCTCTATTTGTGGAGATTTGGGTTGAAAGGCCTTTTTTTGGTGCATAGTGCGGTATATACGCGGCCTGCTTTTTTGTTTCTTTTTTGTTTCATTTTTGTTTTTCTTTTCAGTTTACTGAGTTTTCTTTCTTTCATTCATAGTTGCAGGATGTATATATCGACATTTTTTGTTGAAACTGTATCCTTTTCCTTCTTTTAGGGTTTTGCATATTTTTGGATGGAGATCTCTGCATTCGTCTCCATATCCGTCTAAATACGCACATTTACCATATATTTCATAATTATGGCATATCTTTGGATGCTTGTAGTAGCATCTTTCGCCAAATTTGCAATTCCCTCTTTTCAGCCTATTACAGACTATATCTTTCTTTTCTTTGTTTTCTTGTTCTTGCTCTTCCCTAAAAGTATGTAGGTCCGGGTAAAGTCTCTTGGGTCTATTATTTGTTTCCATCTGATAATTTATTTCTTCATAAGTATGTTGTTGGATGGCATCATAAGTAATATCAATGATTTCCTCTGCATCCTTACACATATCCTGTTAATTTTTCTCTTCTTCTTCTTCCTCTTCTTCTTCTTCCTCTACTCCTCCTCCTTCTTCTTCTTCTTCGACTATTTGCAGCTTTAGTCTCGACTTAATTATATTTTCTATCCAGACTAAGCATGTTGAGCAGAATACCTTTGTGTGTCTATTTTTTATTTTTTGCTGTATTTCAGCACATGTGGGGTGTGTTGGAATATGACAGGCATTACATTTTCTAATCAGTTGTTGAGGATTATTAATGGAATACCATATCTTACATGTATTACACCATTTTGGCATTCTTTTTCCCAATGCATCATTCAGCATATTCACCATATTGGACTTGTTATTGTTCTTTGATGGAATGTGTTGATTGATGTAGACTTTCTTTATAAGTCTCTTTATCACTTGGATCTTCTTTGGAATTTCTTCAATTATTTTACTGATGTTTTCCGCAGATTTGTTCCAGTCTATTGGATCATATTGTTTCAATATGTCTGCGAATATTTTTCAGTCACACTGGTTGGAGTTACTAGTGACCTCTGTTATCAGACGGTTGAGCTCCTGTTTCGCCAACTCATGGAATTTGCTTTTGCTGACTCCAGCGATGTCTCTCCACGAGTTGCCTGTGTTATACAATGCCATCTTGATCAGATTTTTATTAACTCAAAAGATAACTATCCTTTGCCGACGTTTTATCCCACTTTTCTGCCCTCAAACTGATCACCGACTACTCACGAAAACTTGTAGCTATATTTAGTCGATAGCCTTTTTGTTATCCGCATTAAATCAGGATATTTTTAGGGACGCACAAGTGCTCACTTCACCGGCACACAAATACAACTCAGAGAGGAGAGAGAGAGAGAGAGAGAGTTTAACGAGATTTTCCTATAAAAACTGTCTTATAGCAGCAACGCTAAATAAATGTAAATATCTATGGGGAGAGAGAGAGAGAGAGAGAGAGAGAGAGAGAGAGAGAGAGAGAGAGAGAGAGAGAGAGAGAGAGAGAGAGAGAAGGAATATCCATGAAATTGGAAGAGGGCGAGGAACAGACCCTTGATGTCAATGGAAGTGAAAGTTTTGTTGGAAATATAAATGAAGAGGAAAGCTAGAGAAAGGAAGATGGAACTTTGAGGGTTTGCACATAAAAAAGAGGAAAAAATAGGAAAGTAATCTAGAGTAACAATGGGAAACACAGGAAAACAGAGGAAAACAAAACAGATGGAATAATATATGGATATATATTCATCAGTTTTTTAGTATTTATTTATTTTACCGGGATATATATCTGTAAATTTCAGCTGTTTATTAACCTGGATGAAATTACGTATATATAAAAACAACAATAATAGCAGCAGCAACAACAACAATAACAATAACAATAGCAGCAACAATGGCAAAAACAACAACGGCAACAACAACAATAGCAGCACCAGAAACAACAACAATAATAGCAGCAGCAACAACAACAATAGCAGCAGCAACAACAATAACAGCAACAACAACAATAATAATAGCAGCAGCAACAACAACAACAATAATAATAGCAGCAGCAACAACAACAACAACAATAATAATAGCCGC
>NC_090751.1:95200424-95211287 GCF_036898095.1 Palaemon carinicauda | reverse complement strand
GTTTCATATCAAGGAACCAAATATCTTATATTTTGAACAAAAAAAATCCAAAATAATTTTTATTCACTATTCGACTCTTTTCATTTTTCGTTTTTTATTCAGTAAATTACTCATTTTTAACACCAAACAAAAAAGATAAAAAATATCGTATTAAAAACCATTTCTATTTAATATTCAACGCTTTTCATTCCCTGTTTTTTTCCACCCTTTGAAAAAATTTCATGTTTAACCTGTTTCTAAAAGGAGCATTTTTTTCCCGCCGCATCTAAAAATGAAAAACAAACAGGCTGTTTTTATTTCAGCAATGAATAGATGTTTAGTTAAGATGCTCTAGACCGGAAAGGCTTGAAACTTGAAGCTGTCAAGTCTTCATAGGACAAGTTTCCTAGATTAGCAAATCTTTTGGGAGTGACTAGATATCTAATCTTTATTTTCTAGATTTATAATGTTGCTGATAATGAACTGAACTGTGTATGGTTATATATTATATCTATCTATCTATCTATCTATCTATCTATCTATCTATCTATATATATATATATATATATATATATATATATATATATATATATATATATATATATATATATATATATATATATATATATAGATGTATATATGTGTGTATAAGTGTATATATATACATATATATAATTTATGTATATATATGTACATATATATATATGTATATATATATATATATATATATATATATATATATATATATATATATATATATATATATATATATATATATATATATATATATATATATGTGTGTGTGTATATATCTATGTATTTATATATATATATATATATATATATATATATATATATATATATATATATATATATATATATATATATATATATATATAATGATCAGCGCCCAAGCCCCCTCTCCATCCAACCAATCTAGCGCTAGGGAGAGCCAGGTAATGGCTGCAGATGACTTAACAGATAGAACTATTGTTTCCCCCCCTTCCCCCGCCGCTCCATTCCCTTACTTCACAACGACGGTGAGGTTGCAGTCAACAAAGTAACTAAAGGAGTTTGAGCGGGACTCGAACCCTAGTCTGGCGTTCACGAATCAGGGACTTTACCACAGCATAGTACACCTTTCTCTGAGGAAGTACACAGAGTCATACCTTACTGTGCGGCGAGTTCCTGTGTTCAGCCCAGGCCATAACTTCTGCTACCTCTCCCTACACTATTGTTTAGTTACGCGCCAGGGTGTACTTCTTCGGAACAAGGTGTACCAGAGACTCTTGTGTCTAACTGTACCTATAGAGGAACAATGTCTTGATTATTTAGAGACAACGAAGACAGACAAGACAGGGTGTGCTTCTTCGGCAGAAGGTGTAACAGAGACTCTTGTGTCTAACTGTACCTATAAGGGATAAATGTCTGATTATTTTTTGATAACGAAGACAGAAAAGACAGGGTGTAATTCTTCGGAACAAGGTGTAACAGAGACTCTTGTGTTTAACTATACCCATAGAGGAACAATGTCTGATTATTTGGCGACAGCGAAGACAGACAAGACAGGGTGTACTTCTTCGGAACAAGGTGTAACAGAGACTCTTGTGTTTAACTATTGTGTTTAACTATACCTATAGAGGAACAATGTCTGATTATTTGGCGACAGCGAAGACAGAAAAGACAGGGTGTACTTCTTCGGAACAAGGTGTAACAGAGACTCTTGTGTCCAATTGTACCTATAGAGAAACTATTATTATTAGGAGACAGCGAAGACACAGACAGACCAGCATACATATATACAAACAGTACAGGATATTGAATAGACATGAACCATAACTCAGTGTAATAATCTTATAACTGAAATGCGAACCCAAACTATAATTAAGTCTGCACCTAATCGTCCTTTATATGGCTTCCGAAGATGGGAAACTTGATGCCAAACCTTACTACTATGATTTGCTTCACTGCTTTCAGGAAACATATCAATAACCCCGAATATCAATTTGAGTTTCCTCTTTTCTGTAACATCTGATTGACAGTTTTTTTTTTTTATTTTGATTTACGATATGGCAATCCAAGTGTCGAGTGATAATTAAATATAAATGAATGATTATATAATAGTTTCTGATATTAATTACTCCGAATAGACAAAATAAGTAAATTCAAAAATAGTGTCAGTGTCTCAGTGATTGTGTAGGTAGTTTCCTTAAGTTATTATTATTATTATTATTATTATTATTATTATTATTATTATTATTATTATTATTATTATTATTATTATTATTATTATTACTTGCTAACCTATAACCCTATCTTCCACCCTAAAAACTAACATTTTTTATTAATCACTTACTTCCTTTACTTTAAGGGCTGTTTTCCTGGTCTTATAACACCAAGAAGCCCGACGCACTACAGGACCTAAAACATCAGTTTTTCGTATAAACTTCGGCATTGCGTGTTTATTGTCAAATCTACATTATCGAAGCACTTAAGAGAACAAGAAAGTGGTCAGTTTCTTCTTGAAAGCCTCAATATCTTCAGTCTTTCGGGTGTCTAGTGGGAGTTTGTTGTATAGTCATGGGACCGCATATTATAAAGCTCTTTAACCTACATAAATCTTGGCTTTAATAACTTTAAATCATCTAACTATTCTCGTGTCTACACGATTCATTGGCTGCACGATGTGTAGCAATTCTCTTATATATCTTGGACGTCCAGTTTTGATAACTTAATGGCGCACTTTTGGACGTCCACTTTTGGTAACTTAATGGTGCACTTTTGGACGTCCACTTTTGATAACTTAATAGCGCACTTATGGACGTCCACTTTTGAAACTTAATGACGCACCAAGTCCCTTGGAATACAGTTAACTACAAGTTTGGAAAAGAAAATTGTTTGATTAGAAGTAACAGAATATGCCTTCGAGAACCAAGAACCTTTTGATGGCCCGGGGTAAGCCAATCGGTGATAAATGAGTAATTGCAGTCATGAGGAGGGATTTCTAACACCCTTTCCCTTGTGTCCTTCATGTAGAGCCCTTTTTCGTAAGCGTGATTTTGCTACCTTGTTACCTTTGTTTCTAAAGTATAATAATAGCAGACCTGCCAGTCATCAATAGTGATAAGTGAACCATTTTCAACGGCCGGGGTTGTATGGGGTACGAACAATGTACAGTGAATTACCCCCAACAACTTGAAAAAAAAAATCCTTGTGGGAAAGAATTCGGATTATTAAAATAAACCAATAAAACAAAAGTAGACATTCATGAATAAATAAATAAGCCGCAGAAAAGAAATAAACATGGATACACAAAGTCCTTCGGAGGCTGGCAAGAAAACTCTACCTCCGTGAAGTCCACAAGGCATAATGTTGACACAAAAAAAAAAAAAAATAAAAAAAAAAAAAAAATGTAAAAAGTTATTGGAGCTGCCCCAAACTTCCCACCTCCTACTGTACTTCACTTTAACACTATTCCCTCCAATCCTTGCAATCCTGATTTCCCCCTTCCCTCCCCCACCTATCCCTATACTGTAGCTGCACCCCTACCACTCTGACAAGACTAAGATGAAGTAATAGATAAATCGCCATGGAAACCAGTCTGGGTATTTCCTACGGCGCATTATAATATACATTTTTATCATGCAATTCTAAGAAGTCGACCTACTTCATCACCTCTGCCTATTTTTAAATCACATTTACTTCTCCTCAGTCAGATATCCAATGTCTTCCGAGACCACTAGAAGGAAAAGAAATTGTCTTCTGAAAACGGATATTCTTTAAATACTAAAATTGAACGAATATTCTTTAAATACTGAAATCAAATCTCCTGAAAATGATTGTCTGAAGGCGTGCGATGTTGATCAGCCAATTGAAATAAAATTTGATTATTTCAATGCATTCAGTTTTAGAATGACTTTTTCAAATCCACTTTTGTAAGTCTATATAATCAATTTTTTATAAAGGTAAAAGTCCCATTCCTTAACCTAAAAGTATATACTGTATGTTATTTGTATCCTATTTCTGACTAGTATAGTGATAACGCGTTTGCGTTCGCCTAGCATTCGCATGGCATCAGATCAATCCCAGCGCGGGACTGCAAATTTAAGCTGTTCACTGGGGAGGCTACTGCTGTAGTTGGACAGTGCAGCAGGGAGCTGGACTTGTCCGGCTGACGTTCTGGTAGGCATCTCTTCTTTCATAAATGTAAAAACCCCATTTCTTGACCTAAAAGTATATATGTTATTTGTATCCTATTTCTGGCTAGTATAGTGGTAACGTGTTCGCCTAGCATTCACGTGGCAGCAGATCGATCCCAGCGTGGGACTTCGAGTTTAGGCTGTTTACTGGGGAAGCCACTGGTGTGATTGGGTACCGCAGCAGGGGGTAGGTCTTGCCCGGCTGACGTTCTGGTGGGCATCTATTCTAATGAAACTGGAATTAAAACAAAGCACCTTTACCTATATCTTTAAGTCAGATAAAGAGTTTGACTAGGTTAGGTTGGCTTAGAATCAGATGTGTCCCTGAATTTCCGTCATTCATACGTTTATGATCATTTAACCCTGGATAGGTACGCTCCTCGGACACCCCTTTTAAGGGTATACTCGGACGCGAACGACCCCGACGCCAAAAGAAATTCTTGAAAAATCAGTTTTTGCAGTAACCTCTTTTTTTTTTCTTTTGCCAAAAAAAAACTTCAATGAATGCTTAAAACAACTGTAAAGATAAATACTACTCATCTGCAGAAAAACTATCTATTATAAATATTTTAAAAAATTAAGTAGAAAAAAAAGACCTGACATAAAAATTCATAAAAAAAAGTTTATACATATATACACAAATCCTTTTAGGAATTGATTCTTGAATGTTTCGGACACATCTTGATGTATTTTGGATGAAGTCAGACCCATGGAGGTGAAGATCTGAAATGAGAAAAAAAGGGTAACTTTTTTTGGCCAAAAAAATTTGTCCAAATTTCATGAATTTTTTTGGGTACCCAAATGAAATAGGAAGTGGCTAATTTTTTTAGGGAATAAACATATATTATCCTAAAATAGAAATATGTAAAAAAATCTTCATTATTTTGTAAATTACATTTATATCAGGGGCCATATCTAAAGGTAATTTTTTGAGTACTTAGAAATTTCGTAAAAAAATACATATATTTAATATATAATATGATATTTATGCAGGTAAAAATATACCAAAATATCACAAATTCTATAGGGAACAAGAATATATATAGATAGGGCAACTTACGCTTTGGATATGTCCACAAAATGGCCGCCAACCACACTGACTCAGACTCCCTAATCTGCCACTTGAAATGTAGGAAGGGTATGTCAATTTCAAGGTATTATTTACTAATCTAATTATTATTGGATATGCATAAAAATTGTATGGCGGGTTGCTGGATAATTGTCGATTATTTTACGACTATAAAATCAAAATTCTGACCCAAAAAAAATTTTTTTTGAAGGGAAATAAAATCGAAAAAAAAAACGAAAATGTGAAACAATATAATATTTTAGCTAAAAAATGTTCATGATATTCAATCAAAAAAGAAGTAAACAAAATTTTCCGACAAATAAACATCTAGGGGAATTATTACTTTGTGATAGTTCCTTAGTACGTAGTAATTTTGAAAGAAATGGGAAAAAACGAAAAAATGGCAATCACAGGAAAATCGAACACGTACTTATATATACGCCATATCTGGCTAAAAGAAAAATAGGCATGGGTAGCCAGATCATCTAGAAACACTTTCCAACACTATAAAATATAAGTTTTGCGACACTACTTGCCAATTCCTTACGGTAACATGACTAAGCAAAAAAAATGCAAAACAAATAAAAAGGGGCACTCGCGGAAAAATGCCCAACATTCTAATATACGGCATCTCAGATAAAAAAAAAAGACATGCACGTGTTAGCCCAACCATCAAGGCACACTTTCTAACACATAAACATGAAAGCAAAATCAATAATATACGGCAATTCCTTACTACGTAGTAAATTTTTACAAATATTGAAAAAAAAAACAGAAATTGGCAACCGCAGTTAAATACCTAATATACCAATAACTACGTCGTATCTGACAAAAACAAAGTCACGCATGGGTAGCCAGATCATCTAGACACACTTTCCAACACTAAAAAAGCAAAAGTTTTACGACACTATTTGGCAATATATTACGGAAAAATGACTTGGCAAAAAAAATGAAAAAAAAAAAAATGAAAAAGGGGAACTCGCGGTAAACTGCCCAATATTTTAATATACGGCATCTCAGATAAAAAAAAGACATGCACGTGTTAGCCCAACCATCAAGGCACACTTTCTAACACACAAACATGAAAAAAAAAATGAATAATATACGGCAATTCCTTACTACGTAAAATTTTTTACAAATATTGAAAAAAAAAAAAAAAACAGAAATTGGCAACCGCAGTTAAATACCCAATATACCAATAACTACGTCGTATCTGACAAAAACAAAGTTACGCATGGGTAGCCAGATCATCTAGACACACTTTCCAACACTAAACAAGCAAAAGTTTTACGACACTATTTGGCAATATCTTACGGAAAAATGAAAATGAAAAAAAAAAATGAAAAAAAAAAAAATGAAAAAGGGGCACTCGCGGTAAAATGGTCCTCGTGGTGATGAACGATATTTTAACTAAAAAAAATTCATGCACATGGTAGCCAAACAATCCACCAAGACTTTCCACAACTGATAACCTATACAAGTTGCACCTTTCTACGACAATTTCATAATACGTAATAACTTTGATAATTATGCAAATTACCCTAGAAGGGTAAACTCGGTCGCGCTCGACCCCGACGCGTCTCAGAAATCGGGGAAGGAGTACAGCTACAGCAATGCACATCTGGACACTACTAGAGCGTGTAGGGAAGACAATTCCTGCAGGTCGATCACCCACAAATTCAGTCACGGGGGTGAGTCACGTGAGAAAAACCTCTTTTTTTTTTTTTTAGACGCTCGGGGTCGCGTACGACCCACCGTACCTATCCATGGTTGTATATTTCCATTGATAAAAGTAATTTTAGGCAATTATTTATATTAAGATTACATAATTCAATTGGCAAACGACCATGCATGGTAGTATGCTCTATAAATAGCTTTTATTTTGGAATAAAAACAGAACATAACTTGTATATGTATATCGGTAGCAGGAGTAAATATGAAAATAAATAATTGAACAGCTCTCTCTCTCTCTCTCTCTCTCTCTCTTTATATATATATATATATATATCTTTCTCTTTATATATATATATATATATATATATGCATATATATATATGCATATATATATATATATATAAATATATATATGCATATATATATATATATATGCATATATATATATATATATATATGCATATATATATATATACATATATATATATATATATATATAAATATATTCAACATAAATATCTGTAGCAGATTAAATAATAAATTAAAATCTCTTGACAGCTGATTGGTTTTACACTCTCTCTCTCTCTCTCTCTCTCTCTCTCTCTCTCTCTCTCTATCTATCATACACAGCCTCCAAAGTCCTCGATATGCTTAAGCAAACTTTGTTACTCAAAAAAAAAAAAAAAAAAAAAATATACGCCATCAATCCAACTACACCCTTTTGGTCTCCTGAAAACTTTGAATGGGTTTCGGAAGACAAGTCAAGGATCTCGTTAAGGGAATATAAAAAGTACCGTAGTTAGGACACAGACACAAATCCTACAGATGTTTATCCATGTTAAAATCTTATGGCATCTTAGATAACTGGGTGTAAATGTATATGTTAGGGGGTGAGAGTGAGCACTTCATCAGAGCGAGGAATTCCATTGTCTAAATTGATAGAAATTCTAAACCACACAAAAAAAAGTTTTCTGAAAAAGCTAAATGCCTTCGGTAAAATCTCGCCTGTATAATTAAGAGTGTAAATATATATATTTATATATATATATATATATATATATTTATATATATATATATATATATATATATATATATTTATATATATATATATATATATAGAAATATATATATATATATATATATATAGAATATATACGTATATACATATATATATATATATATATATATACATACATACATATACCAAAGGCACTTCCCCCAATTTTGGGGGGTAGCCGACAACAAGAAACAAAACAAAAAAGGGGACCTCTACTCTCTACGTTACTCCAGCCTAACCAGGGACTCAGCCGAGTTCAGCTGGTACTGCTAGGGTGCCACAGCCCAACCTCCCACATTTCCACCACAGATGAAGCTTCATACTGCTGAGTCCCCTACTGCTACTACCTCCGCGGTCATCTAAGGCACCGGAGGAAGCAGCAGGGCCTACCGGAACTGCGTCACAATCGCTCGCCATTCATTCCTATTTCTAGCACGCTCTCTTGCCTCTCTCACATCTATCATCCTATCACCCAGAGCTTTCTTCACACCATCCATCCACCCAAACCTTGGCCTTCCTCTTGTACTTCTCCCATCAACTCTTGCATTCATCACCTTCTTCAGCAGACAGCCATTTTCCATTCTCTCAACATGGCTAAACCACCTCAACACATTCATATCCACTCTAGCCGCTAACTCATTTCTTACACCCGTTCTCACCCTCACCACTTCGTTCCTAACCCTATCTACTCGAGATATACCAGCCATACTCCTCAGACACTTCATCTCAAACACATTATATTTCTGTCTCTCCATCACTTTCATTCCCCACAACTCCGATCCATACATCACAGTTGGTACAATCACTTTCTCATATAGAACTCTCTTTACATTCATGCCCAACCCTCTATTTTTTACTACTCCCTTAACTGCCCCCAACACTTTGCAACCTTCATTCACTCTCTGACGTACATCTGCTTCCACTCCACCATTTGCTGCAACAACAGACCCCAAGTACTTAAACTGATCCACCTCCTCAAGTAACTCTCCATTCAACATGATATTCAACCTTGCACCACCTTCCCTTCTCGTACATCTCATAACCTTACTCTCACCCACATTAACTCTCAACTTCCTTCTCTCACACACCCTTCCAAATTCTGTCACTAGTCGGTCAAGCTTCTCTTCTGTGTCTGCTACCAGTACAGTATCATCAGCAAACAACAACTGATTTACCTCCCATTCATGATCATTCTCGCCTACCAGTTTTAATCCTCGTCCAAGCACTCGAGCATTCACCTCTCTCACCACTCCATCAACATACAAGTTAAACAACCACGGCGACATCACACATCCCTGTCTCAGCCCCACTCTCACCGGAAACCAATCGCTCACTTCATTTCCTATTCTAACACATGCTTTACTACCTTTGTAGAAACTTTTCACTGCTTGCAACAACCTTCCACCAACTCCATATAACCTCATCACATTCCACATTGCTTCCCTATCAACTCTATCATATGCTTTCTCCAGATCCATAAACGCAACATACACCTCCTTACCTTTTGCTAAATATTTCTCGCATATCTGCCTAACTGTAAAAATCTGATTCATACAACCCCTACCTCTTCTAAAACCACCCTGTACTTCCAAGATTGCATTCCCTGTTTTATCCTTAATCCTATTAATCAGTATTCTACCATACACTTTTCCAACTACACTCAACAAACTGATACCTCTTGAATTACAACACTCATGCACATCTCCCTTACCCTTATATAGTGGTACAATACATGCACAGACCCAATCTACTGGTACCATTGACAACACAAAACACACATTAAACAATCTCACCAACCATTCAAGTACAGTCACGCCCCCTTCCTTCAACATCTCAGCTTTCACACCATCCATACCAGATGCTTTTCCTACTCTCGTTTCATCTAGTGCTCTCCTCACTTCCTCTATTGTAATCTCGCCTCTCATTCTCATCTCCCATCACTGGCACCTCAACACCTGGAACAGCAATTATATCTGCCTCCCTATCATCCTCAACATTCAGCAAACTTTCAAAATATTCCGCCCACCTTTTCCTTGCCTCCTCTCCTTTTAACAACCTTCCATTTCCATCTTTCACTGTCTCTTCAATTCTTGCGCCGGCCTTCCTTACTCTCTTCACTTCTTTCCAAAACTTCTTCTTTTTCTCTTCATATGACTGACCCACTCCCTGACCCCACCTCAGGTCAGCCGCCCTCTTTGCCTCACGTACCTTGCGCTTTACTTCCACCTTTTGCTCTCTATATTTTTCATACTTCTCTATACTATTACTCTGCAGCCATTCTTCAAAAGCCCTCTTTTTCTCTTCCACTTTTACCTTCACTCCTTCATTCCACCATTCACTGCCCTTCCTCATGCTGCCTCCAACAACCTTCTTGCCACATACATCACTTGCAATCCCAACAAAATTTTCTTTTGCTAACTTCCACTCCTCCTCTAAATTACCAGTTTCTCTTACTCTCACCTCGTCATATGCCATTTTCAACCTTTCCTGATATTTACTTTTTACCCCTGGTTTTATTAGCTCTTCAACCCTCACTAGCTCCCTTTTACATCCACCTACTCTATTCCCCCACTCTTTTGCTAAAACTAATTTTCCTTCCACCAAAAAATGATCAGACATACCGTTAGCCATACCCCTAAACACGTGCACGTCTTTCAATCTTCCAAACATTCTTTTAGTTATCAACACATAATCCATTAATGCCCTTTCTACTACTCTTCCATTTGCCACTCTTACCCATGTATACTTATTTTTATCTTTCTTTTTAAAAAAGTTAGCACTTATTACCATCTCTTGTTCAACACACCTGGTACGCCATACTTCCCAATGACACCTTCTACCTCTCCAGCGCCCACTCTAGCATTTAAGTCACCCATAACAACTAC
>NC_090751.1:95190424-95195424 GCF_036898095.1 Palaemon carinicauda | reverse complement strand
TTTTAGACACCACCACTAAATTATTTAGCTTGAAAGGGTCTCGAACTTTGTGCAGCAGCTTGCAAGGCAGGGACCATTCCAATTTACTATCACAACCAGTTAGTGATCATTTGTATATATGGTTGATCCTTAGGATATTCTCTTGTTTCTTTACTTTGTCACGCAGGAGTCCACTTTACCTTGGAAAAGTCCACTTTACCTTGGAAAAGTCCACTTTACCTTGGAAAAGTCCACTTTACCTTGGAAAAGTCCACTTTACCTTGGAAAAGTCCACTTTACCTTGGAAAAGTCCACTTTACCTTGGAAAAGTCCACTTAACCTTGGAAAAGTCCACTTTACCTTGGAAAAGTCCACTTTACCTTGGAAAAGTCCACTTTACCTTGGAAAATTCCACTTTACCTTGGAAAGACACGAGTCCACTTTACCTTGGAAAGACACGAGTCCACTTTACCTTGGAAAGACACGAGTCCACTTTACTTTGGAAAGACACGAGTCCACTTTACCTTGGAAAGACACGAGTCCACTTTACCTTGGAAAGGCAAGAGTCCACTTTACCTTGGAAAGGCAAGAGTCCACTTTACCTTGGAAAGGCAAGAGTCCACTTTACCTTGGAAAGAGAGAGAGAGTCCACTTTACCTTGGAAAGAGAGAGAGAGTCCACTTTACCTTGGAAAGAGAGAGAGAGTCCACTTTACCTTGGAAAGAGAGAGAGAGTCCACTTTACCTTGGAAAGAGAGAGAGAGTCCACTTTACCTTGGAAAGAGAGAGAGAGTCCACTATACCTGGGAGAGACACGAGTCCACTATACCTGGGAGAGACACGAGTCCACTATACCTGGGAGAGACACGAGTCCACTATACCTGGGAGAGACACGAGTCCACTATACCTGGGAGAGACAAGAGTCCACTATACCTGGGAGAGACACGAGTCCACTTTACCTGGGAGAGACACGTGTCCACTTTACCTGGGAGAGACACGTGTCCACTTTACCTGGGAGAGAACACGTGTCCCACTTTACCTGGGAGAGACACGAGTCCACTATACCTGGGAGAGACACGAGTCCACTATACCTGGGAGAGACACGAGTCCACTATACCTGGGAGAGACACGAGTCCACTATACCTGGGAGAGACAAGAGTCCACTATACCTGGGAGAGACACGAGTCCACTTTACCTGGGAGAGACACGTGTCCACTTTACCTGGGAGAGACACGTGTCCACTTTACCTGGGAGAGACACGTGTCCACTTTACCTGGGAGAGACACGAGTCCACTATACCTGGGAGAGACACGAGTCCACTATACCTGGGAGAGACACGAGTCCACTATACCTGGGGAGAGACACGAGTCCACTATACCTGGGAGAGACAAGAGTCCACTATACCTGGGAGAGACACGAGTCCACTTTACCTGGGAGAGACACGTGTCCACTTTACCTGGGAGAGACACGTGTCCACTTTACCTGGGAGAGACACGTGTCCACTTTACCTTTTTGTTGTAGGTGTTCGAAGTTGTTGGTGATAAAGCTTTAATGTAAAATTGGTTAAATCATGAATCAGCAGTTAATGGATGAATGGGACAGTATTTGGTGCTATTTTCTCTGTAGGCCACCCTCCCCCTTGTTTATGGATACTGCAACGTTTTACACACACACACACACGCAGACACACACTTTCACACATAATAAATATATATATATATATATATATATATATATATATATAAAATGACAAAGGTATATCTCGCTTTTCTTTGCCTACCACCCTCAGTCTAACTCCAATTCTTATAAATCGTTGGTGTTAGCTCAGCTGAGATATATTTCGTGGAGCGATTTGCTTTTATCTTGGGGTATCTGTTGGTTAGACTTGCCTTTTTGACTCATTCGTATTAAAGGAAATTCTATTTAGTTTTAGATTTGAAATTAATATTGTCTTTGAATCAATGGATCTTCAGAAGATCAAACTTGCAACGAATGTTTTTATGCTGAACAGGCTGACATGAGCCTGTCTTCTTAGTTTATAAATGACAAGATATATTTTATAGCGTACTTTACTATATATTATATCATTATCAATCGCCAATATACTTTTATTAGTAAACCAAAAAAAAAACAAATATTTGAAATATTCATGTGCAGTAAGAACAAAAAGGACAACTACGTATAAAAAAATGGCCTTTGAAACATTCATGTACAATAATAACAAAAATCATATAGCTATGTATCACCTGGCATAAACGCTGCTACTCACTGTTGGTACTTTCTTCTATAAAACTGCTAGTGCTCGTAACACTGCTGATACTGATATTGCTACTACTGCTTTTACTGGAGTAATATAGTCCGATATATCTGAAAATAGAGAAGAAATTGGTAGATGGAAATCTAAGGTTTCCTATAAAAACTAAATTGCTTTGCTCTCCCAAGGAAAAAGAGAATGATTAGGGTTGCATCAGTAACCCTAACCCATGTTTATTTTATTCATGCGGGTTTCACTGAGAAAGAGAGAGAGAGAGAGAGAGAGAGAGAGAGAGAGAGAGAGAGAGATAATGTGTTGGAATGTGTTGAAATAGTTACGAAGCTGAAAAGGTATTGGGAAAGATATTAGTAAATCGAAAAAAAGGAGGAAAAGGTTCGGGAGAGAGAGAGAGAGAGAGAGAGAGAGAGAGAGAGAGAGAGAGAGCAAATACCTTCCTCCTATCCCTTGCTTACATATAGTTTGCATAGAACTTATGCTGTCCATAAGAAAAAACTAACTACAAAATATTTATTTTGTTGTATAAGACTAACAATTTTTTCTACTATGCTTTGAAATGCTAATGAAATTTATGCTTCTCCTTACGTGTAAAGATTTAGTATTTCACTTTAATTTTTTTTTATTTTAATTATCTGAGCCTAGTAATTAATTAATTCGTCTCATTGTTTACAAGAACTCATTAAGACATCATCTAATTCCATATGTCCCTCTATCGTTTAATTAATGAACAAAACTTATAAAAAAGCTAATCATATGCATGTAATAACTTATTCAATGTGATATTCTCTCCTGATTATATTTATATATATATATATATATATATATATGGTATGTATATATATATATATATATATATTTATATACTATATATATACTATATATATATATATATATATTTATAGTATATATATATATATATATATATATATACAGTATATGTATATATATTATATATGTATATTATATATATATATATATATATATATATGCAGAAGAACCACAGGGAAAATGAAAATACGGAATATACACTTATATATGTACTTCCTCAGAGGTTACTCTGAGGAAGTAACACGAAACTAGTCAGGACTTAAGTGTATATTCCGTATTTTCATTTTCCCTGTGGTTCTTCTGCATCTGAGCATCACGTTTTCCTGTGATTTTTACGCATATATATATATATACAGTATATGTATATATATATTATATATGTATATATTTATTATATATGTATATATATATATATATATATATATATAGATACAGTATATGTATATATATTATATATGTATATATTTATTATATATATATATATATATATATATATGTATGTATGTATGTACACTTAGAAAATTTATCAAACTTACTGATCATATTTGTCTTACTTATGGTCTTAAATGTTTAACAAGGCTTCAAAGCCTATTTTCATATATCATTGAAGAATCTATCGCCTATTTAGGTTAGTGTAGCTTTTCACCTTTTTTATAATTATCAATAGAGATTATAATTATCAAGATTCTTAACAGTGACTTTGCTAAAGAGGAGTGGGGGTGGTGTGGTTAATTCCCCCCCCCCCCCCCAACCCCCTCTGAGTCCAAGAGATTGGGACCTCCATTTAATGGTCAAAATTTGAAAATATGTATTTAAAATTACCATGACATTTTTGAAGTATCTATATAGCCAACCTTAAACACTTGGGGGGGGGGCGCTTTTTTTTAAATTCCCTCCGGGACTCTAAGAGAAGGGGGCTTCAAAGCAGGTTAGAAATTTAAAATATACACTTAAAATTACCACGGCATTTTCGAAGTATCTATAAAACCAACGTGAATAGTAGCATCTCGGAAAGTATAAAACTGTAGATAAAAGGGATTTTTTTTTTTCATAAGTGTCCCTTCGACTAGCTAATCTGGCTTCAGCTAATCGAGCTTCAATAGCCCCTCACCTGGTTAAGGAGAAGAGAGACCATTTTACCAACTCAATGATCCATTAAATATATTATTGTTTTGAATGTTAGGAAAAGGGAGAAACTCTAAAGGAAATTTCTGATGCTTAGTTACAGAAATATTTGTGTATGTGATGAAGAAAATTTCATTAATAATAGCAGTTTTGAGCGTAAAGAAACTAGATATAACTTTTTAGTGATTTTGTTACTAACAGAAACCTCAATTATTCAAAAAGAAAGCAGAACAAATTTATTATAAGAAAAGGACTATATAAATCCAGTCACCACACCAAATGGAATCTATACTAATGAATTCTAAAAAGCAAATAATTTCTATTAAATTTCTATGGACAATTCAAATTAATCCATTCTATTATATGTTTTCGTATCCCTTTCATTGCAACAATATTTGAAATTTGTGTAATATGTTGTAATAAACTTTTATTAAATTCCCATGGGCCATTTAATCTATTCTAATATATTTTTCACCTCCTCATAGCAATAATTTTTGAAATGAGTAAAATTGTCTGATAAATTTTTATTGAATTTCCATGGGCAATTTGATCTATTCTAATATATTTTTTCTTTTCCTTCTCATAGCAACAATTTTTTAAATGAGTAAAATTGTCTGATGAATTTTTATTAAATTTCCATGGACAATTTAATCTATTATAATATATTTTCATATCCTTCTCATAACAACAATCTAAATAAACATGCATGTTTAAGATCTTTCCCCTTTTTTTGGGATATCATTTAGGCTCATTCCGCCTTGTCAGAAATGCCCGAATTCACCCTCAAGATATAAACA
>NC_090751.1:95179313-95182424 GCF_036898095.1 Palaemon carinicauda | reverse complement strand
ATAGCAAGTGAAATATAACTAGTTTTAAGAGAGAGAGAGAGAGAAAGAGAGAGAGAGAGAAATAGAGAGAGAGAGAGAGAGAGAGAAGAGAGAGGAGAGAGAGAGAGAGAGAGAATGTGGGGCTTAACAAGCAAGATAATGCCCTAGAGTTAGCGCCTAGAGACTGACCATATATATATATATAATATATATATATATATATATATATATATATATATATATATATATATATATATATATGATCAGCGCCCAAGCCCCCCTCTCGACCCAAGGTTGGACCAAGGAGGGCTAGGTAATGGCTGCTGATGACTCAGCAGCTAGACCTATAGGCTTCCTCCGAACACCCCATGCTTAGCTCACAAGGATGGTGAGGTTGCAGCGACCAAAGGAACTAAAGAGTTTGTGACTACTGGTCAGGAACGTTATCACATTGGACATTAATTAATATTTTCTTAGTAATGGTGAATTATATTCTTCCATTTCATTATCTTTATCTAAGTAGGAACATGCTTAGATTCAGCCTACTTAAAACTAGAATTTACAATCTCTTATTAAGAAAGTATAAAGATATCATTGTAGTTTAAATTTACCCTCCCTTAACAAAATAGTTTTTAGATTAATTACCTTGTTTTGAATGAAATTAAAATGATTTATATATAAATATAATCTCAAAAGTTCTTTTACTGAAAAAGAAACTAGAAAAACGATCACTACACAACACACGCAAAGGTATGGCTATAGTATGGAGTGTTTGTGGGTACACACACACATTATTTATATACATATATATATATATATATATATATATATATATATATATATATATTATATATATGCATATATATGTGCATATATATAATATATATATATATATATATATATATATATATATATATTATATATATATGCATATATATGTGCATATATATATATATATATATATATATATATATATTGTGTGTGTGAATATATATATGTATATATATATATATATATATATATATATATTTATGTATAAATGTATATATATATATATATATATGTGTGTGTGTGTGTGCGCGCGTGTGTGCGTGTGCGTGTGCGTGTGTGTGTGTGTGTGTGTGTGTGAATGTGTATTTACCTTAATATGTGCAGTAGGAATATCCTAAATCCATGGACAGAGAGAGCTATTATTCCTCATCAGTATTAATATATCCAATAATTGTAACCAAATATCTTTTCCTTTTGATTTTCCTTCCTCCTGACTTTTACCAAGTTTTCCTGCTTCTTATACAAGCCCGAAGGATATTAATATCATCTAGACTCTAGAGGATTATTAGCCTGAAAGCCTTCACTTCATTATACATGATAGGATACTGAAGCCCTAATTAAGGTAGAGCCTAAATGATAAATATCCTAGGGCACAAATGATAAAGAAAAGGATAGTTTAATTTTTTTATATAAATAAAATAAAGCTTTAAAACCCTTCTCAAAACTGAAGACCTCTCTGGTTTGGAGTTTTTTAAATTCAGATTATTGAATTTTGTGGCAGAGAGAACGTCCATATTTTATGTTTCAAATAATTTTTGTAAAAATAAGATTATTTCATTGCTATAAATCTTCTTATATATATTTACCTCACCACGTTAGGTCCTGGAGTCTACCCTATGCTGAACTTAGCACAGTTATTTACAAGTCCTTTAAAAATTCCAGAGAAACCCATTTAGCTTAGTTTCCCATATAATGCTACAATTTTGTTTTATTACCCGAGATATAAATTACCTGATATGTTTATATATTGGAGTGTATGCTTATACAAACAGTTACTGCAAGTCTCTCTATAAGGTATATTCTGCTTATTTCCTTGTCTGCTCATTCACATATCTACGATTTTTATGTTATGATTCTACTGAAGAATGCCTGAAGTGCCAGAGATAATAAGGAAATAGGTCAAAATCGTAAGATTTCCCCAGAAAAAAAAGATACTGACAAGAATATGTTATGCAAGCCAGTCTTACTCATGTGAAGTTTTTATAGTGTTTATATGAAATATTTATTTAAATGATATTTTTCTCAAACTTCTCATCTAGGTTTTCCTCATTCATTTTCCTCACTGGGCTATTTTCCCTGTTGGAGCCCTTGGGCTTATAGCATCCTGCTTTTCCTATTAGGGTTGTAGCTTAACAAATAACAATAATAATAATAATAAATAATAATAATAATAATAATAATAATAATAATAATGTGAGCCCGTTTGGTGCATGTAGCCTATATATGTGATGGGTTTTGAGAGAAGGGGGCTCACCACAGCTAAGTAAATAACCCTGAAATATGATGAATATGTCCTTATAATCTCCAGTGGCGAGGCAAAACTACTGATAAAAGCCATCTTTATACATAAATAAGTCTATTCAATCGATCTATACAAACGAGAAAAAACTATGAAGCCTGATTTCCTAAAATGGGAATTTCTAGGATAAAAGATTATATAAGTTTTGTTTTTAAATAGTGACCGATTGTTATCCCTTTAGCATGAAACGATAAGAAAGTTTATTGCCTAAATTGCGTACATTTACTTTAATGAAAAGAAACATACATATACAAAATAGTAACATTTAAAAGAAACTTACGAATCGATAAAAATAACCATACGGATAAATTTAAATGCCAAGAGAACTTTACCTGTAAAAGCTGTCTTGTATAGAATCATCCTCAAAGTTGTTTTTAAACGAAACAAATTTGTTGAGAAACAAATATGTAGATTAAGTTTGAAGTGACCCAAAAATAACATTATTTCAATGGAGCTCGTTTACCCTCCTTAGGGTTAATCAAAGGTCGAAAAGAAAAAGGTCAAAATAATAATGACACTTTGGAATTGATAAAGTTATAAGATTACCTAGATTCGAATTTAATACACGAGAAACTGTAATGGCTCTTACTGTAGCCCTTTTATCTTGAGAAAATAGTTCCTCAATTGCTCTCCATTTTCACCACATGTTCAAACCTTTTAAAACCTCTCATATCTGTCTTTTCTAGTAACCTAATCACTGTACTAGTTCTAAGAATATCTGGATTTAAACATAATACACAAGAAACTCATGGATCTTACTGTATCCCTTTTATCTTGAGAAA
>NC_090751.1:95151813-95164313 GCF_036898095.1 Palaemon carinicauda | reverse complement strand
TGGACTCTTCTAAGGTCTTCTAAGGTAAAGTGGACTCCTGCGTGACAAAGTAAAGAAACAAGAGAATATCCTGAGGATCAACCAAATATAAAAATGATCACTAACTGGTTGTAATAGCATATTGGAAACGCCTTTGCCTTGCGATCTGCTGGACAAGGTTCGAGACCCTCTCACGCTAAATAGTTTCTTGTAGTGTTTCTGCAACCTCACAATCGTTTGAGCAAAGAGTGGGGGCTTTGGGGGAGCCTATAGGTCTACCAGCTGAGTCATCAGCAGCCATTGACTGGCTCTCCCTGGTCCTAACTAGTTGGGAAGGTGGTTTAGGCGCTGATCATTTCTATATATGGTCAGTCTCTAGGGCATTGTCCTGCTAGCTAGGGCTTTGTCACTGACTTGGCTCTGTCATTCACGAGATACCTATAAACCCCAAACCTTAAACTCCTACCATGCTTAAGACACTTAGCATTAAGCAATCAGAAAATAAGGTTTTAAAATCCATTAGTTAGGAAATTAATTGAAACACAAGTGTTCATATAGTTCTAGAGAGACAATGAGAGATATCAAATAAAACAACCGAAAGTAAAAGATTTCTGGTTTCAGTTACAGATTCATTAGAAGAGATGCTCACCAGAACGCCAGCCGGGCAAGCCCAACCGCCCTCTGTGGTACCCAACCACAGTAATGGCCTCCCCACTAAACAGATTAAACTCACGGATCCTGATCGATCTGCTGCCACGAGAATGCTAGGCAAGCACGTTACCACTGTACTAGCCAAAAGGCTATAGCCTCAGAATCAATGCTCACCAGAACGTCAGCTGGTCAAGCCCAATATCCCACTGTGGTGGCAAACTACAGCAGTGGCCTCCCCAGTAAACAGATTAAACTCACGGTCCCCGGCTGGGATCGATCTGCTGCAATGCGAATGCTAGGCAAACACGTTACCACTGTACTAACCAGAGGGCTATAGCCTCAGAATCAATGCTCACCAGAACGTCAGCCGGGCAAGCCCAATACCACAGGCCCAACCACAGCAGTGGCCTCCCCAGTAAACAGCTTAAACTCACGGTTCCCGGCTGGGATCGATCTGCTGCCATGCGAATGCTAGGCGACCACGTTACCACTGTACTAGCCAGGAGGCTATAGCCTCAGGATCGATGATCACCAGAACGTCAGCCGGTCAAGCCCAACATACCACTGTGGTGCCCAACCATAGCAGAGGCCTCCTCAGTAAACATATTAAACTTACAGTCCCAGGCTGGGATCGATCTACTGCCATGAGAATGCTAGGCGAATACATTACCACTGTACTAGCCAGGAAGCTAGATTATTCCCTCGATCAAAATTGATTTCTACCATGAGATCGAGAATTTCATAACACTTCTTCCCCATTTCAAATTTCATTCCAAACTCCGAGAAACTTGCCATGAAAAGCACCGGAAGTTTTGGCGCTCACAAATCTTCGAGAGCTCCGTTCCTCCCTTTCGCTTTTCACTCGGCGTTTTCGGAAGTTTTACTTTTCCTCAACATATGTAAGAATCTCTTGGGGGCGATAGATTTACGGTAGCGAGTCTTCATCCCCGACTTGCTTCATAAGCTTAAATCATGAGATGCTGTCTGATGTGTGAGGACATCGTTTAGTCTGTTAATATTGTACCTCAGCCGTCAAAAATTACATAAATATTTATGTAGATACGCACTCACACACAGATTCAACTCTTCCCACCCCCTCCACCTTTTCCTAATCACGACCCGCTAGTTCAGCAATTTGTGGGAGCGTGTGATTTCTGACCGTACCTCTTGGTATACCACCCTCCCCAGGGTATGACTACTCTCTACCACTTTGTTTACTCATTTTTGTAATACCTAGGTAATGGATTCTCTTGATTTATAAAGTTCCTTCATTCCCTTAAGATCCACTAACATGTTTAAACCACAGCAAGTAAAGAATATGTCTCGTTTTATAGTGTTTAAGGAAAATATGCCACTGCTATACATAAAACGTTTGTAAGCAAATATATATAGAGATGCATGATGATGTAACGTTTCAATAGCTGGCTGTATATTTCTTGTCTGGGCCATTACTATTAGAAAGTGTCTAATTTATTGTCTGATGTTGAACCATGATCTCAACTGTTCTTGTAAAAATACCACCCCTGAATCGTATGTTCTGAAATTTTGGCAGGTAGCTACAGTATTATAAGATAACAAGGGGATGAGATGAGCGTGAAAAGTGTGACATACATACATATACATACATACATATATATATATATATATATATATATATATTTTACCGAAGGCATTTAGCTGTTTCTGAAAAAACTAGTTTTTTTTTAATGGTTTAGAATTTTCACATCTCGCTTTGAGGAAGTGCACATATTTACAAATTCATCTAGTTATCAAAAATGCCATAAAAACTACAACCTGGATAAACATTCGTAGGATTTGTTTCTGTGTCCTAACTACGGTACTTTTTATATTCCCTTAACGAGATCCTGGACTTGTCTTGCGAAACCCATTCAAAGTTTTTAGGAGACTGAAAGGATCTAGTTGGATTGTTGGCGTATTTTTTTTGAGTAACAAAGTTTGCTTAGCATGTTGAGGACTGTGGAGGCTGTGTATATGAGAGAGAGAGAGAGAGAGAGAAGAGAGAGAGAGAGAGAGAGAGAGAGCGAGAGAGAGAGAGAGAGCGAGAGAGCGAGAGAGCGAGAGAGCGAGCGAGAGAGAGAGCGAGAGAGAGAGCGAGAGAGCGAGAGAGCGAGAGAGAGAGCGAGAGAGAGCGAGAGAGAGAGAGAGCGAGAGAGAGAGAGAGAGACTCAAACCAATCAGCTGTAAGGAGATTTTAATTTCTTGTTTACTCTTCTATAGATATTTCATGTAGAATGTAGGTTCTAGAGAGAGAGAGAGAGAGAGAGAGAGAGAGAGAGAGAGAGAGAGAGACCAATCAGCTGTCAATTTATTTTAATTTCTTGTTTACTCTGCTACAGATATTCTATGTAGAATGTAGGTTCGAGAGAGAGAGAGAGAGAGAGAGAGAGAGAGAGAGAGAGAGAGCTGTTCAATTATTTATTTTCATATTTACTCTTACTACAGATATACATATAGAAGTTATGTTCCGTTTTTTAGTCCAAAATAAACGCTATTTATGAGCACACTTCTATGCATGGTAGTTTATCAATTGGCTTATGTAATCGTAATACAAATAAAAGGGTACTTTTATCAATGAAAATATACATTAAATGATCATAAACGTACGAATGACTGAAATTCAGGGACGCATCTGATTCTAAGCCAACCTAACCTAGTCTAATCTGACTAAAAGGTAAAGTTGCCTGGTTTCAGTACCAGTTTCATCAGAATAGATGCTCATCAGAACGTCAGCCCAACAACCACCTCCCCCCCGCCCCTGGGGTGCCCAATCACAGCAGTAACCTCCCCAGTAAACAGCTTAAACTCACGGTCAGGGGCTGAGATCGATCTGCTGCCATGCGAATGCTAGGCGAACACGTTACAACTGTACTAGCTAGAAATAGGATACAAATAACACACACACACACACATATATATATATATATATATATATACTTTTAGGTTAAGAAATGGCGCTTTTACCTTTATAAAAAATAGATGATTTAGACTTACAAAAGGGGTGAATACCTGACTAGAAGTGGATTTGAAAAATGCATTCAGAAACTGAATGCATTGAAATAATCAAATTTCATTTTAATCGTTTGGTCAACGTCGCACGCCTTCAGACAATCATTTTCAGGCAATTCAATTTCAGTATATTGAAAGAATATTCGTTTTCAGATGTATTGAAATAATCTGAAATTTTTTTTTATTTCAATTGGTTGGTCAACGTCGCACGCCTTCAGACAATCATTTTCAGGTGATTCAATTTTAGTATATTGAAAGAATATTCGTTTTCAGATTCATTGAATTAATAAAATTTTATTTCAATCGGTTGGTCAACATCGCACGTCTTCAGACAATCATTTTCAGGTGATTCAATTTTAGCATTTAAAGAATATTCGTTTTCAGAAGACAATGATTTTATTTCTTCTTGTGGTCTTGGAAGACATTGGATATCCGACTGAGAGGAGTAAATGTGACTTGAAAATAGGCAGAGGTGATGAAGTAGGTCGACTTCTTACAATTGCTGATTAAAATGTATATTATAATGCATTGTAGGAAATACCCAGACTGATTTCCATGGCAATTTATCTATTACTTCAATTATTGCTAGATATCTTCATCTTAAGTCTTTGTCAGAGTGGTAGGGGTGTACAGCTACAGTATAGGGGGATAGGATAGGTGGGGGAGGGAAGGGGGAAATTAGGATTGTAAGGATTGAAAGGAATAGTGTTAAAATGAAGTACAGTAGGAGGTGGAAAGTTTGGGGTAGCCCCGATACCCTTTTTTTTTTTCTTTTTTTTTTGTGTCAACATTATGCATTGTGGACTTCACGGAGGTGGAGTTCTCTTGCCAGCCTCCGAGGGACTTGTGTATTGTTTTTTTTTTTTTTTTTTTTGGGTGTCAACATATTGCCTTGTGAACTTCACGAACGTGAGTTCTCTTGCCAGCCTCCAAAGGACTTTGTGTATTCATGTTTATTCCTTTTCTGTGGCTTGTTTATTTATTCATGTATGTCTACTTTTGTTTTATTGGTTTATTTTAATACTCTGGATTTGGTTCATCCTGAGCTATAAAAGGAGCTATTTTTTTTCCACCAGGAAGGCCTCTTTTTAAAAAAAAAAGTTGTAGGAGAGATTCACTGTATACTGTTCGTACCCTACACAAACCCCGGCCGTTGAAAAGGGTTCACTTATCACTATTGATGACTGGCAAGTTTGCTATTATTATACTTTAGAAACAAAGGTAACAAGATAGCACAGTCACGCTTACGAACAAAGGGCTCTACACAAAGTAAACAAGGGAAAGGGTGTTAGAAAATTCCTCCTCATAACTGCAATTACTCATTTATCACTGATTTGCTTACCCCGGGCCATCAAAAGGTTCTTGGTTATCGAAGGCGTATTCTGTTACTTCTAATCAAACGATTTTCTTTTCCAAACTTGTAGTTGACTGTATTCTGAGGGGGACTTAGTGCGCCTCAAGTTATCAAAAATGGGCGTCCAAAAGTTCGCATTAAGTTATCAAAAGTGGACGTCCAAAACTGCGCCATTAAATTACCAAAAGTGGACATCCAAAAGTGCGCCATTAAGTTATCAAAAGTGGACGTCCAAAAGTGCGCCATTAAATTACCAAAAGTGGACATCCAAAAGTGCGCCATTAAGTTATCAAAAGTGGACGTCCAAAACTGCGCCATTAAATTACCAAAAGTGGACGTCCAAAAGTGCGCCATTAAGTTATCAAAAGTGGACGTCCCAAAAGTGCGCCATTAAGTTATCAAAAGTTGGACGTCCAAAAGTGCGCCATTAAGTTATCAAAAGTGGACGTCCAAAACTGCGCCATTAAGTTATCAAAAGTGGACGTCCAAAAGTGCGCCATTGAGTTATCAAAAATAGACGTCCAAAAGTGCGCCATTAAGTTTATCAAAAATAGACGTCCAAAAGTGCGCCATTGAGTTATCAAAAATAGACGTCCAAAAGTGCACCATTAAGTTATCAAAAGTGGACGTCCAAAACTGCGCCATTAAATTACCAAAAGTGGACATCCAAAAGTGCGCCATTAAGTTATCAAAAGTGGACGTCCAAAAGTGCACCATTAAGTTATCAAAAGTGGACGTCCAAAAGTGCGCCATTGAGTTATCAAAAATAGACGTCCAAAAGTGCGCCATTAAGTTATCAAAAATGGACGTCCAAAAGTGCACCATTAAGTTATCAAAAGTGGACGTCCAAAAGTGCGCCATTGAGTTATCAAAAATAGACGTCCAAAAGTGCGCCATTAAGTTATCAAAAATGGACGTCCAAAAGTGCACCATTAAGTTATCAAAAGTGGACGTCCAAAAGTGCGCCATTGAGTTATCAAAAATAGACGTCCAAAAGTGCGCCATTAAGTTATCAAAAATGGACGTCCAAAGTGCACCATTAAGTTATCAAAAGTGGACGTCCAAAAGTGCGCCATTGAGTTATCAAAAATAGACGTCCAAAAGTGCGCCATTGAGTTATCAAAAATAGACGTCCAAAAGTGCGCCATTAAGTTATCAAAAATGGACGTCCAAAATATTTAAGAGACTTGCTACACACCGTGCAGCCAATGAATCGTGTAGACACAAGAATAGTTAGAAGATTTAAAGTTATTAAAGCCAAGATTTATGTAGGTTAAAGAGCTTTATAATATGCGGCCCCGAGACTATACAACAAGCTCCCACTAGAGACCCGTAAGACTGAAGATATTAAGGCTTTCAAGAAGAAACAGAATTCTTTGTTATCTTAAGTGCTTCGATAATGTAGATTTGACAATAAACACGCAATGCCGAAGTGTATACGAAAAACTGATCTTTTAGGTCCTGTAGTGCGTCGGGCTCCCTGGTGTAATAAGACCAGGAAAACAGCCCTTAAAGTAAAGGAAGTAAGTGATTAACAGAAAATTTTAGTTTCTAGGGTGGAAGATAGGGTTATAGTTTAGCAAGTGATAATAATAATAATAATAATAATAATAATAATAATAATAATAATAATAATAATAATAATAATAATAATAATAATAATAATAATAATAATAATAACTTAAGGAAACTACCTACACAATCACCGAGACACTGACACTATTATTGAATTTATATCTTTTGTCTATTCGGAGTAATTTAATATCATTAACTGTTATATAATCATCCATTTATATTAATTATTACTTGAAACTTGGATTGCCATATCGTAAATAAAAAAAATAAATAAACTGTCAATCATATGTTACAGAAAAGAGGAAACTCAAATAGATATTCGGGGTTATTCATAAGTTTCCTGAAAGCAAGTGAACCAAATCATAGTAGTACAGTTTAGCATCAAGTTTCCCATCTTCGGAAGCCATATAAAGGACGATTAGGTGCCGACTTAATTATAGTTTGGGTTCGCATTTCAGTTATAAGATTGAGTTATGGTTTATGTCTATTCAATATCCTGTACTGTTTGTCTATATGTCTGTTTGTCTGTCTGTGTCTTCGCTGTCTCCTAATAATAATTGTTCCTCTATAGGTTACAATTGGACAAAAGTCTCTCTAGTATACCTTGTTCCGAAGAAGTACACCCTGTCTTGTCTGTCTTAGTTATCTCCAAATAATCAAGACATTGTTCCTCTATGGGTATAGTTAGACACAAGAGTCTCTGGTACACCTTGTTCCGAAGAAGTACACCTTGTCTTATTCTTACTGCGCGAGCGCGTAACCAAACAGATAGTGTAGGGAGAGCTAGCAGAAGTTGTGGGGTTAGGCTAAACACAGGAACTCGCTGCGCAGTAAGGGTGTGCCTGTGTGTACTTCCTCAGAGCGAGGTGTACCATGCTATGGTAAAGTCCCTGACTCGTTAACGCCAGACTGGGGGCTCGGGTCGCCACTCAAACTCGTTAGTTCCTTTGGTGACTGCAACCTCACTATCGTTGTGAAGTAAGGGTATGGAGTGCTGGGGGGTAGGGGAGAGCCTATAGGTCTATCTGCTAATTCATCAGCAACCATTACCTGGCTCTCTCTGGTCCTAACTTTGATGGAAAGGGGGCTTGGGCGCTGATCATTTACATACATACTCTACATACATACATTATATATATATATATATATATATACATATGTATATATATATATATATATTATATACATACATATACATATGTATGTATATATATACACATATATATGTATATATATGTATATATATATATATATATATATGTATGCATATATGTGTATATACACGTATATGTATATATATATGTGTATATATATGCCATATATATATATATATATATATATACTATATATATGTAAGCATATATGTGTATATATATGTATATGTATATATGTATTTATATATACAGTATATGTATATATATATATATATATATATTTATTTGTATATAATATGTACACAGTTTCATTATCAACAACATTATAAATCTAGAAAACAAAGATTAGATATCTAGTCACTCCCAAAAGATTTGCTAATCTAGGGAAACTTGTCCTATGAAGACTAGGCAGCTTCAAGCTTCAAGCTTCATGCTTTAAGCTTCAAGCCTTTCCAGTCTAAAGCATCTTAACTAAACATCTATTCATTGCTGAAATAAAAACAGCTTGTTTGTTTTTCATTTTTAAATCCGGCGAGAAAAAAATGCTCCTTTTAGAAACAGGTCAAACATGAAATTTTTTCACAGTGAAAAAAAAAACGGGAAATGAAAAGCGTTAAATATTAAATAGAAAGGATTTTTAATACGATATTTTTTTTATCTTCAATGTTGAAAGTGAGTAATTTACTGAATGAAAAACGAAAAATGAAAAGAGTCTAATAGTGAATAGAAATTATTTTGGATTTTGGTTGTTATGTTTAAAATATAAGATATTTGGTTCCTTAATGTGAAACATCATTTATTAGAAAAAGAAAAACAGTATTTTCGATTTTCTTTTAAGAATATAAGACGATATTTTGGCTCCCTTAATATTATACCACATTTACCCCCCCCCCCAAAAAAAAAAAACAAGGGGGAAGCTGTAGAAAGGAAATATTTTGAGTGTCACCCATGTATTCTTTTATAATACATGTGAACTAGTGTAAGTGACCCACCAAAAATGACAAATATTCAGATACGACATGAACACAACGCGCACATACGGATTCAAACCTTTCCACCCCTTCCCCTTTCTTAACTACAGCACGTTAATTGGGGCAATTTGTGGGAAATTGTGGTTTTTCAAAGTGACTGCAAGTCAGCAAGATAGGGATATATATATATATATATATATATGTATTTATAATATATATATATATATATCTACACATACACACATATATATACACATATATATATATACATATATATGTGTGTATATGTGTATATATATATATTATATATATAAATATATATATATATATATATATATATTATATATATAATATATATAATATATATATATATATATAATATATTATATATATAATATATATATATATATATATATATTATATATATAATATATATATATATATATATACACACACATATATATATGTATATATATGTATATATATGTGTGTGTATGTTATATATATAATATATAAATACATATATAAATACATATATATATATATAAATACATATATGTATTTATATATATATATATAATACATATATAAATACATATAAATATATATATATAAATACATATAGTATTATATATATATATAAATACATATATAAATACATATATGTAATACTATATATATATCTATAAATACATATATGTATTTATATATATATATATACATACATATATAAATACATATGTATATATATATATATATATATAAATACATATATAAATACATATATAAATACATATATATATATATATATAATATATATTATATATATACATACATACATATAACTCCGGACATTCTCTTCATTTTATAGGAGGGAAAAATATATTCAAAACTATATAGATAAATAAATATATTCTGAAATAAACAAATACATAAATACAAGCTTTGATAGGAGCCATAGGAATAGAGCAGCCTGCTTCGACCTTAACAAAGGGTGTAATTAAGGGTACTCTGTAATGTCATGTACAGTATACGAGACACAGGAAAGATGTTAGTAATGATACACAATTAGGCTTTATCGAGGGTACTTAGAGGTGCTAATTTCCGGCCATGTTGATTCTCAAGGACATCCCTTCCCCCCTTTCCTTATTCTGTATTGGCACTGGATGGGGACAGGTTTAAAGGCTGCTCATGAATGGCAGTGCCAAGGGGTAGGGACATTGCCCTAGCTAGCTGGACAATGCCATAGAGACTGGCCATATATAGGTTATATATGATCAGTGCCCAACCCAGCCACTGAGGGGGGGGGGGGGGGGGGGGGGCAAGCCAGCCTCAACTTGGTGCCGGTGCCAAGCCCGGGTAAAATGGGGAGGGTTGGGCGGCAGGAAAGGGCATCCGGCCATGAAAAATTAGCCAAAACAACGATGGTCAGTGAGTATAATCGATCAAAGGGATTAACCGGTGATGAGGTGTGGGACAGAGGTAGATGGAGAAAGCTGACCAGAAACATCGACCCTACATAAAAGTGGGAAAAGATGTAGACAAAGAAGAAGATGATAATGATGATCAGATGGCCAAGGCCCTCTCCAGCAAAGCTAGGGCCAGGCAATAGCTGTTGACGACTCAGCAGGTAGACCTATAGACTCCTCCAAACACCTCACCCTTAGCTCACAAAGATGGTGAGGTTGCAGACACAAAGAAACTATCGAGCTACAGAGGGACCAACCACAGTCTGTTAGATCGCCAGGCAGGGAAGGTAAAGCTATAAGCTCCCCACACACCCCATCCTTAGCTCACAAAGATGGTGAGGTTGCAGACACAAAGAAACTATCGAACTAGAGCGGGATCAACCACAGTCTGGCAGATCGCCAGGCAGGGACGCTTCCAATAGGCCACCAAAACCTTAATAACAATATTTTCAATTATTTTAGTAATGAAATTCAAACTTAAATGTCATTTGCTTCAGAAGATAAATGTTAACATAAGGAAAACAATTTGTCCTGCTTGATAAGGCAAGTCAGTTTTCCTTGCCTCTGCCATTCATGAGCGGCCTTTAAACCTTAAACACACATACAAACAGGGGGTCAAACATAACCTCCTTCCAACTTCGTTGGCGGAGGTAGCAAAGAAAAGAATAAGTAAAGAAAGGCCAGCTCAAAAAGGCAAAGATATCTTGATACTGTGCCATCTAAAAGAACTATACCACATTTTTCTCTAATATAAGAATTTATGAAGGTAATTCTTTGAGCTCATCCTTCCTCTATTGCTCACTGTGAAACTCAATGGACTTAAACTTTTTAGAAATATCGAGTATCAGGGGAACAGCTCTGTAAAAAATAACAATAAAACTTGTATATTTTACATTTAGAATTCAATTTAAACAATTCTATCTCTGTTCGGTCCTTCGAACCATTAATATTAAAAAAAAATAAAACTATTTGATTTTGCACCAATTACTTTTCTAGTTCGATGATTAGTAAAAGTTTTTCTGAAATTAGATTTTCCATTTGTTGTCTTCGTCTGATTTCGTTAAAAAAAAGGAAAAAAAATTCTTTAAAACCAACGTTGAGTGTCATTTTCTTTTCTGGATTTTAATGACTTCACTATTTATCGATGAATTTACTTGACTCTAATACTTAATATATAGTTTCTTCTATTATATTTCAGTTAAAAAAAAGAGTATTTATTTCATTTTAAAAAGGTTTAGATAAAGAAAAGGATATATCAAGATCAGATGTTTAATACAAAAAAAAATTGTCTTTAGCCAAATGTGCATTACAAAAAAAAAAAAAAGTTTAAAGGATACTCACTTCAACAACTCCCCCCCCCCCAACCCCTACGCTATCCCAGGCCTTATTAGCAACAACCCCCCCCCCCCATTCTAAACCCTGCGAGTTATATTTGTAGAAAAGACTTCGAAGCATAATGCTTGTTTAAAGGCCACTCATGAATGGCAGATGCAAGGCACAGAGACATTGCCCTAACAGGACAATACCTTGGAGACTGACTATATATACATATGATCAGTGCCCAAGCCCCCTCTCCATCGAACTAAGACCAAGGAATACCAGACGATGGCTGCTGATGACTCAGCAGAAGAAATGTAGGCTCCCACAAAACCCACATCCTTAATTCACAAGGTCAGCATAGATATTATTATTATTATTATTATTATTATTATTATTATTATTATTATTATTATTATTATTATCTAAGCTACACCCATTGTTGGAAAAGCATAATGTTCTAAGCAAAGGGGCTCCAACAAGGAAAATAGTCCAGTGAGGAAAGGAAACAATGAAAAATTAAATATTTTAAAACGGTTACATTGAAATAAATATCCCCTATAGAAACTATAAAAACTTTAAACAAGAGGAAGAGAAATAAGATAGTTGTATAGTTAATTCTATAGCAACATTCCTACTAAACTTAATAAAAAGGGTTAGTTAAGAGTAATGCCCAGAAATATTCTTGTAGTTCTGTAGATTAAAGTAGTTTTTTTTCAAACAAGAAATAAAAACTAAAGCAACCTGTACTGGAATCCACACTAACAAGGAAAAACACATTAAGACGAGAGGGGCACTCGGTAGAGCGCAGACCTCCGCCGCGGCAGCTTATTTCTCGACCTTTTGCTCGACCTTGACCTTTACATTTTACCTTAATATGTATCAATTGGCGTAGATTTTCATACACTCAAATATGAACCAAGTTTGAAGTCTCTGTGACAACGATGCCCTAGCTTATGGCTGATTACGTCAATTGAGAAATTTTGTTTGACCGTAACCTTGT
>NC_090751.1:95149270-95151313 GCF_036898095.1 Palaemon carinicauda | reverse complement strand
TTTTACCTGCGCCAACGAAGTTGGAATAACGTTATGTTTTACCCGCTTTTTGTGTGTTTGTGTGTGTGTATGTGTTTGTGTATATATGGCCATCATTTTAATCTTAGATTAATGAAACATTCAGGAATAAACTGTCAATGTAAAAAGTTGGAAATCATTAAATTTTGGAAGGTCAAGGTCAAAGGTCAAGGTCGTGGTCAAGCAAAATGTCATAAATCACGTAATCAGCCATAAGTTTTGACATCGTTGTCACTCACTTCGAAATTGGTTCATATTTGAGTGTTTGAAAATCCACCCTAATTAATACATGTTAAGGTCAAAGGTCAAGGTCGAACAAAAGGTAGAGAAATAAGCTGCCGCGGTGGATGTCTACACTCTACTGAGTGCCCTTCTAGTTTAAATGTCTTTTTCCCTTGTAAGTGTGGATTCCAGTACAAGTTGCTTAAGTTTTTATTTTTTGTTTGAAGAAAAGAAAAAAGTTTCAAAGAAATGTTGCTGTAGAATTAACTATATACAGTTAGGTTTTCATTTTTTTAGAAGAGCTTGTGTAGTTCTGCTCATTTACTAACGCCATAATCTACGCTGGGAGTTCTGGGGGAGCCTATATATCTTCCTGCTGAATAATCAGCAGCCATTGCCTGGCACTCCTTGGTTTTAGTTTGATAGAAAGGAGGCTTAGGCACTTAATTGTCCTGTTAGGGCATTGTTACTGTGCCTTACCTCTATCATTTATGAGTAACCTTTAAACTGATTTTTGAACAGGGCGAATTTGGCTTAAGACAAAGTTTGTTGTATTTTTGAACATCTGATTACAATATCTAGTTTTCTTTATAAATACCTTTTATACTAAAATATGATAGAAGAAACTAAATATTAGTTATTAAACTCTATATTTGTTATTAAACTATATATTAGTTATTAAACTATATATCAGCTATTAGAGTGAAGTAAATACAACGATAAAAAGAGAAGTCATTAAAATCCAAAAAAGAAAATTACTTTCTACGTTGGTTTTCCGGATATATTTTTTTAACGAAATCAGACGAAGACAACAAATGAAGAATCAAACTTTAGAAAAAAAATCTTTATTAATCAACGAACCAGGAAAGTAATTGGTGCAATATCAAATATTTTTTTTGTTCTTAATATTAATGGTTCGAAGGACTGAACAGATAAAATTGTTTAAATTAAATTCTAGATGTGAAGCCGGCTAAATTATTTTTTTTTACTGAGCTGTTCCCCTGATACTCGATATTTCTGAGAGTTTAAGTTCATTGAGTTTCACGGTGAGCAATTGAGGAAGGATGAGCTCAAAGAATTACCTTCATAAATTCTTATATTAGAGAAAAATGTGGTATAATTCTTTTCGATGGTACAGTATCAAGATGGAAATATCTTTACCTTTCTGAGCTGGCCTTTCTTTACTTATTCTATTCTTTGCTACCCCCGCCAACGAAGTTGGAAGGAGGATATTTTTTACCCCCTGCTTGTTTGTGTTTTTAAGGTTTAAAGGCCGCTTATGAATGGCAGAGGCAAGGGTCACTGGCATCGCCCGATCAAGCATGACAATGGCCTAGAGACTGACTATATATACATATGATCAGTGCCTAGGCCCCCTCTCTATCCAAGCTAGGACCAAGAAGGGCTAGGCAATGGCTGCCTATAACTCAGCAGATAGACCTATAGGCTCCCTCAAACACCACATCCTTAGCTCACAAGGATGGGAAGGTTGCAGCGCCCCAGTGTGGTGTTCACCAGTCAGGAACGTTACAATATGTTTGTTTATGAACAGCTTCCTGACCACAATTCCTATTGTAGAGTAATGAAACTTTCAGGGATTAACTTTTATGTAAAAACTGGAAATGATTGATTTTTTAAGGTCAAGGTCAAGTTCACTGTCAAGCAAAATGTCCAATTCACTTAATCAGCCTCAAGTTTGGACATAGTTGTCACAGACTTCAAAATTGGTTCGTATTTGAGTGTATGAAAATCCACGACGGTTAATAACATATTAAGGTCAAAGGTTAAGGTCAAGGGCGAACA
>NC_090751.1:95095131-95105131 GCF_036898095.1 Palaemon carinicauda | reverse complement strand
TCCAAGATGACTCATATTGCCTTCTAGTAGATTTGCACTTATATTCCTCTAGGAAGTCTATGCTGGCTTTCGAAATCCCGAAACGCTTTCTCACCGCTAGGGAGAGAAAATCATGAGCTGCAGGGTCCGGGTTTTCTGTAATGAAGCGCAGACAGTCGACTTCTGGATTCGCTGGGTCAGAACTGGATCTGGTAGCGGTACAAACTTCAGCCGTAGTTCCAATACCAGGGGAACCACACGCTGTTCGGCCACTTGTGGGCCACTATTGCCGCTACCCCCTTGAAGGATCTCAGTTTGTTGAGGACCCTCAACAGAAGGTTGTGAGGAGGGAACAGATAAATCCTGGACCATCTGTTCCAGTCGAGGGACATCGCGTCCACTGCTTCCGCTAAGGGGTCCTCGTACGGGGACACGTACAGGGGCAACTTCTTGTTGTCTTTCGTCGCAAAGAGGTCTATCTGCAGTTCTGGGACTTGATTCAGAATGAATAAGAATGATCCTGCGTCTAAGGACCATTCAGACTCTATCGGTGTTAACCTGGATAGAGCGTCCGCTGTCACATTGCGGACTCCTTGAAGGTGAACTGCCGACAGGTACCACTTCTTCTTTTCCGCCAATCGGAAGATGGTCACAACATCACCTGGTTGAGAGGTGGTGACCTCGATCCTCGTCGATTCAAGCATCTCACAACTACCTCGCTGTCCATCACCAACCTTATGTGGATCGAGTGACGCGGGGAGACTTTCTTTAAGGTAAGGAGCACTGACATAGCTTCTAGAAAGTTTATGTGAAAGGTCTTGAATAGCTTGGACCAAGTCCCCTGGACTTTTTTCCGATGAGAGTGACCTCCCCATCCCTCCTTCGAGGCGTCTGAGTGAATCGTCACCGATGGGGGAGGTGGCTGAAGAAGAACCGACTTCTTTAGATGTCTGGCTTAGGACCAAGGCCTGAGAAGAGTACGTAGCTGAAGCGGAACTGGTCTTCTCAGATCTCTTCGCGCGTTTGATGCATAACTTCTCCAAACTTCGGTTGCATCCTTTAGCTGTGCTCTTAGCACTGGGTCTGTCACCGAAGCAAACTGGAGTGAGCCCAGTACCCTATCCTGTTCGCGTCTTGATATCCTTTCGGAATATAGAAGTCTCTTGACAGAACCCGCCATCTCCTTCCTTTTCTTCGCTGGGATGGAGAAACGGTGTGACATTAGGTCCCAGTGGATTCCCAGCCACTGGAACTTTTGAGATGGAAAAAGTCGAGACTTTTTTCTGTTGATCTTGAAGCCTAGATACTCTACGAACTGGATCACTTGACTGGAAGCTTGCAAGCATTCTGTCTCGGATGCTGCCCACACCAGTCAGTCGTCCAGGTAGCTACTACCTGAATTCCCTTTAGGCGTAATTGTTTGAGAGCTACGCTCGCAAGCTTTGTGAAAATCATTGGGACTATATTTAGCCCGAATGGTATGGCTCTGAAGGCGTATAGTCTTCGTTGTAGCTTGAACCCTAGGTAGGGGGTGAGTCGACGGTTGATTGGAACGTGCCAATAGGCGTCTGACAAGTCTATGGAGATGGAATATGCCCTCTTGGGCAGTAAGGTCCTTATGTGTTGCAGTGTTAGCATCTTGAATTTGCAATTCATTATGAACTTGTTGAGTGGCGACAAGTTCAGAATGATTCTGAGCTTTTCAGAGTCTTTCTTGGGAACACAAAACAGCCTCCCTTGGAATTTGATGGACTTCATCCTTCGGATCACTTTTTTCTCCAACAGTTCTTGAACGTACTCCTCCAGAACGGGGGTGGAGTGTTGGAAAAACCGAGGGTACGGGGGTGGAGTGCTGTACCAGCTCCAGCCCAGTCCATTCTTGAGTAGGCTGTTGGCCCAGGGATCGAAGGTCCACCGATCCCGAAAATTCTGAAGTGTTCGAAGGTCCACCGATCCCGAAAATTCTGAAGTGTCCCTCCTACCGGCATCATCTCACTTGGACTGCCGTCCTGAGGTCTTGTCTCCCTGACCGTGACCACCCCTGAATCCCCTTCCCCTTGAGGGGCGCCTAGACGAGCCTCTGGCTGCTCCTCTAGGCTTTGCTCGAAAGGAAGTAGACTGCCCTTCGAACGTTGGGGTGAATGCCGTGGACTGTGTCGACACGGCCTGGGGTACCCACTGGAATGTGGTCGGGGTTTGTGCCACCATCTGGGGCACTGAAGGCAATGGCAATTGCAGTTGCTGTTTAAGAGGCTTGGCTGGCCGAGACGGTAGCCTAGTCCTCATAGTCTTCCTCTTTGGTTGAGGACCCTCATCCGGGGAAGACTTTCTTTTGATAGCCAGGCCCCACTTTTGGAGAAGGTTTCTATTCTCCGTGGCGGCCCTATCAACAACTTCTTTGACCAATTCGGTAGGGAAAAGGTCTCTGCCCCAAATGTTGGAGGAGATTAGTTTCCTTGGCTCGTGCCTTACCGTAGCCGAGGTGAACACGAACTCCCTACAAGCTCTCCTCGCCCTGACGAAGCTATAAAGATCCTTCGTCACTGTGGCCAGACGAGTCTTGGCCAGTACCATGAACATTTCATGGACCTTGGGGTCACTTGCCATCATCTCAAGAGAAGTCTGAAGAGACACTGAGGCAGCCAGTCTTTCTTTTGTCTCGAGCTCTCTCCGCAAAAGAAAGTCAGACAGTTTAGGGAGGTCCTCGCCGAACTGACGTCCGGCAATATCAGCCTCCAACTTCCCAACTGAGAAGGTAAGATGGACGTCCTTCCAGTCTTTGTGGTCCATAGGCAGGGCCAGCGACAAGGGTTTACACTCCTCCAGGGAGGGGCAAGGCTTGCCGGCCTCGACTGCTTTTAGTACAGCCGCAAACCCTTTCTGTAAAAAGGGGAAGGCTCTAGCAGGAGAGGACACAAAGGAAGGGAGCTTCTTACTCAATGCAGCTACCTTTGAGTTTGTGAAGCCCCTCTCTTTCATCGAGGATGAAAGCAAAGCTTGAGCCTTAGCATGGTCCATCACTATGACCTCCTTCGGCTCTGTCTCCTCCTTTGAAGCTGGTTCCTTCCTCAGCCGGACATAACAGTCCGGATATGACCCCTTGCTGGGCCAGAATTCCACCTCCTCTAGGGGAACTGAACCCAACTTATCCGAGATGACGATCTTTCCAGTCGTCATCGGCATGTGCTCAGCATACCTCCATGGGTTAGCATCTGAGCACAAGGGAAGGTCTTTCACATTGAGCCTTTTCTGAGGCCCATGTAATGCTGCAAGTCTCTGCATCTGCAGTTCCATTGCAGCCGCCTTCTCCTGATTACTCTTTCTGCATTTGTTGGATCATTCCAACAATGGAGGAGAGGGCCTGTCCCAGCTCTACTGGGAGACCGGCCGATGTTGAGGGAATAGGCTCCGGGATCTGAACCTGAGTAGCCGACACCTCGTCGACCTCTTCCTCTACAACGTCTGGGGCTTGAACTTCATCCTGGGCTTCTGCCAGGAGGTCTTCCTCCAGACGCTCATCCAAGTCAGACATCCTGTCATCCAACTGGATGTCTTGCATAGCAACCGCGACTTCAGCATCCACCTGGATCTGAGCTTGGGGGAACTCCTCTTGAGGCTGGGGAATCACTGCATCAGCTGATGCCCTAGGGAAAAGATACGCCCTCATCTTCTCACTTGGAAGATAAGGTCCAGAGGTGTTCTTCTGGAAGCCCCTTACCCAGGTACGAAGCTTCTCCCTTGCAATATCCCTTGATTCCGCCGTCCTAGGGAAATCAAAGGCCTCAGTAATCAGGTTAGTGCACACAGTACATACCTGAGGGTCCCAATACCGGAGATCATCCTTGGAGACAGCGCATGCTGCGTGTCTCCTACAAAACTCATGTCCGCAAAGGTTCTTGCTGCGGACGTTGCAGAAAACACTTCCGCACTTCGGAGGGTCCTCCTGTAAAGAGAAGAAATTTCCATGAGTATCAAATGAACTATGTGTCACTGGATATGCACAGTTTAGCATAACAATTCAGAAAGGAAAGACACACACTTGTGTTTCCTTCACAACCAATTGTTGCAGCCTTCCAGATAATAAAATCGTATGGTTAATCTCTTCTAGAATAACCAATGAAAAGTTTCCAGAGGAAACAGGTGTAGCTCACACCTAAGCAATGATTTTAAAATCCTGGATAATAGACAAGAAAGAACTCACTTTCTTATCTGTAAGGCAACAGCAAAGGGCTGTGCAAGACAACACGAAAGTGTTAGAACACACAGTGCTGTACCAAAACTTATACTATAGTTTTCTTCTTTCAGTATATGTTATACTGAAGAATACTGGTACAGTATAGAAGGTCATGTGCCGGCCGGCACACACCATAACTAGCTTTAAAGTATACTACTTAACAGCTATAAGGCGGCAGAACGCTGGTTCAAATGCATGTTGCTACTCCCAGGGAAAGGATATTATCCTCCCACCGAGAACAGCAACAAGGACTAGTCTGCTAGATCACAAAAGAAGGAATCATCTCGTACAGAAACCTTCGGTAGTGACCTAAGGAGGCTAAGCCTCCTATGTCTGTGTCTGTGGAGGAAAGTTGGATAATTCAACTACACAATAAAATAAAAAGAATTAATGTTACTCGGATAAGATGGAGTATAACATTTCCATTAGGCAACTAGTAAAAGGGGGTGAGGCAAATCAACAAGTGTCTCTTTCCCATACCTCACAATGCTGAGAAGATCAATCGAATAATTTTCACATGTCATAATGGGAGTAAATATATCCGCATTTATCCTTCAGGAAAAAACCCAATTATGTAATCGTTCCTGAAACAACAAAACATACCACAAAGCATCATGCAAATCAAACTTATATAAATTTGGCATACATTACATATTGACAAAATAGAAAGAAATCCCACCCATTACAGTCCTCAAAGGGAAAATCAAAGCAATACATAACAGAGTAATAAAATGGAGAATTAATTGTAGGTTACTTTGAAAATGAAAGGTTGATTAGCTTGATACTATGAATATATACTTAATTCACATATTAGTCTTATATAAGAACTGCAATGGGTCAGCAAATGAAAATATTGATGGTAACCTACCGTGGCCCCCCTTAGGGCCGATAATAGTCGCACGGGTATTAGTCTAACAACCACACTCCTAGGCCTAACCTATTAGACTACTAACATGAACTATGCATTACTAAGACATAGAATGTGAGTTAGTTTAACCTAACACAAGATCAAACGACCATACATGATATTGAATGCTCGGCAACAATACCGTACCATATAGCGTAAAACACACTGCTGTGAAATAAATAAATGGCCTCTAGAGCATGTAAGCCATCACAACTAGAGGTATGTAACTATCCTCAGATGAGGACACTATGCTTGCTATCAACTGGAATAGATGACTATATCAACAGGCCCCTCACATATACTCATCTATCGCCTAACGAGAATATATTAAACTCGGAGTGTATTCACTGCTAAAAACCCGGCGACAACAGGTGCCAAATAAGTCGAGATGCTCTCTCGGGCACGTTTGTAATAAGGCGACAAAATTGTCGGGATTTCTCCCATACCTTAACCCTTAAGCCAATGTTCGTATTTTCTGCCATACCTTAACCCTTAAGCTAATGTTCGTATGTTTAATACAATTATGAAATAAATACTTGGACGTAAGGTAGTTAACAGGGGGGGGGGGGACATTTCTAGATGGAAAAAGATAATTAATAACAATATAATGATACAATAACTGGATTATTAATATCTTCAATAACCAGTTATTCTCTATACAATTAATGTTGAAGTCGAATCAGAACTCCGAAGTCCGAACACAACTTCCATCAAAAGAACATGTTTTCAAGAAAAACTTGATAATTTTAATGAAATAAGAAAATCCTTATATTTTTACAATAATAACAAACTCCAATAATGAAATAAATCTATATTTCAAATATTAAATATACTGGAAATCAAAGAACAAGAAATAAAATAATGGAGACCTTTCATGTGACGTCATCAAACGACTACTAACAGCAGAACTGATTCTGTTGAGTCGAACATTCGACACAGTGTCAGGCCAGCGAGGGAGACTCTACCCCAAGCCAGACAAACACAGACTCAGACTAAAAACTCTGTTGTTCTGTCCCTCTCTGAAACCAGACTTACTGGAACCGGAAGGTACAGTAACAACCCAGTATAATTTTATCGAAAGTTAATTCAGATAAACCACTTAGGTATAAGCCCAAGGCTTAAACAGAGGGAAAGGGATTGCATACCTTCTCCGAACAAAAGAAAGCAACCGGAGAGTATGAGAAAGTATACTAAGGCTCCATAAGCAACTTAGCCTAGGCACCAAGAGAATCGATTACCTAAATCACCGAAACTCACTCGTATACTATCTTGGAAATATTCAACATAATCTCAAATGTATAAAAAACAGCCTAAAGCTTCAATAAAATTCTAATACACTCGGAAAACCAAAATCATGCAGGAAGTACTAGGACCAAACGACTAGGCTACATGGCCTAGCGTAGGCCAGAGTTGGCGAATACTTCGCCAAAATAATACTAAAGCACGAAAGGAAATCCTATGTAACGCTAAATAGCTAAAATTTATTAAAGCAAAACAACCGGGAATGTCGCTCTGGCTAACTAAAACTCATACCTAGCGAGCAACAGCGTCCATGACGCCTCCGGTAGGCAACGGCTCTTGTAACAAAGATTAATACTATTAATCACTTAAAAATTTACCAAGAGCCTACATTTATACATAAAAGAAATGGTACTCAACTTATCAGAGGCCGACGAAGTTGGAGAAGCCATGAAAAGCTGAATAAATCCAAGATTTGCGAGAAACACAGGAAAAAACACCGAGTTGTTAAGCTACACAAAAAGGAATACAGATGGCGCCTGGATTGGCGCCAGGCACGCTTACGAAACTGGAGAAGAGGGAGCCTTGGGAGCGGCTCCCCCTTTTTCTTTCCCGTTTTCGTTTTCTTGCCAATCAACCCCTCGATGTGTTATCTCTGTTTGGGGTGCAGATTGCCATGTGGCGTGTAAGAATACGTCCTCTGATATGTCGCGATATCCCTTTCATTAGGGATATTCGCTCCAGGAGTTAGAATTCTGGGTACCTTAAGGTAAATTCTCTGGGAATATCGCCGTAGCTGTAATATACCCTAGGAAGCTACCCTATAGGAACTTCCATCAGGACAACATGGCTTGAACCCAAAAAAGTACTGTATATGATAACTAGGAAGAGTATTACAGCGAGACGAGAAGAACTCGAGAACTCTGTACAATGTTACATTAATTTATAATTATTAAACCAGATGTTAGTCATCATTAAATATATCGAATTTACCCAATTTTACACAGATTCTGAAAGCAACAATAGAAATAAATATTTATCTCTATAGCTACTTAGATAGCAATAAATTAAATATTTGCTATGTCGTCTTCATCAATTAAACTAAACGTTATCAATATGAGTATTGGCGTAAACTATCCGTAATACTATCAACGGCATCAGAGTGAGAACTGTTTTGAACCCAATCATATATATATATGCCCTACCTGGAATAATTTTAGATAGCTAGAAAGCTACAGTTAGGTGGTTCATATTAGTGTCATGATATAAATTTTATATATAACGGAGCAAGAACTGTTTTGAACACAAATATACATATGCCCTACATTGGATACTTCTAACTAGTTGTAAAGTTACAGTTAGGTGGTTCATGTCAGTTCAGTGAAATACATTTTACGTTTAACTATCCCTGTCAGCTTTCATTAATGACGTCATAGCTAAGAAGAGATAAAATTAATCCGAAACCCTTTTATGCTTCATATTCAGGTGATTAGGTTTAAATACTACATTGCTAAAAGAGTTAGACTTTTGACAAAAAAAAAAAAAAAAAAAAAAAAAAAATCATTCATGAATTTAGGTAATTACCAGTTTGTGTATGTGAAACATTATTTCAGTCAATAATAAAGTCACATATAATGGGCCAACTGTGGATGAACATAGTATATACTACATAAATTTAATCTAATAAATTACATAAATTACAGGACACTATTATCTTAATCAATAAGCATTTGACAAGAACAGTCTCCAGTGCAATTGAATTTTAATATAACCTTAATGAAAAATGTTCAGAAGATTCTTACCACAAATTATGCGTCCCTATTAAGTTTTCAAGTAACGAATGTGATTCGCTAAATATAAATCGCATTAAGTCCACTGGCAAGAGAGCACTATGAATTGTTCCTATTTCAAACAGTAACTAACCCTATGGAGGGAAAGTTAATAAAAGTAAACTATCATAGCTTCGCCGGTCTAAAATTGTTTTCTCTTTCAACTACCCGATAAGCTTGAAATACCGAACAGCCTTAAAACAAACTAACATTGTCGGGCTAACTATTATGAAAAGAGAAATTAATGATAATGTCAGGTGTATATACATAGATACACATACATACATACATACGATAATTTTGCACAATTAGATGAGTTTACCATATTCATATAAGCCATATATTGTACTCAAGAATCTTAATATTTGGAGGAGTATAATATATGGTTTATATATGAATACATATACATACATGCATACATACATACATACATACATAAATGCATGCATATATATATATATATATATATATATATATATATATATATATATATATATATATATATATATATATATATATATATATATATATATATATATATATATATATATATGTGTGTGTGTGTGTGTGTGTGTGTGTGTATGTTTGTATGTATCAGTTGACACATACACGTGCGAGATCATTTAAACATACATTTGTGAACACATTAACTTTATTACAGATGCTTATAAACATCCCTCGTCCTGCGTAATCCATACCTCATGCACATATGCATATCATCCATATACGAAAGCGTTGTCCGAGTGGAAGGGATTTCCTTCACAATAACCTAAAAGCCAGAGAGAAACTCGCTAATGAAGCCCTCAGCTATTTCTAGGATATCTCCAAAGGCAGCAAGACAAATTGATAACTGAAGGCCTGCTTGGGCGATGAAACAATGGAACATTTAGATTCAAATCCTGCATCGGGGTACGAATGGAATACAGATAATATAGATTTCTCGGTGACGTAGGCAGTTGACCAGTGGTCCTTAGAGACAGAACACAGCTTATAGGATCTTCGTGGGAGATTGTGCATTGTTGATGTATTGGGTCAAGTTGAAATTGGCATTTGGATACCAGAGAGATTCGTTAGTTATAATTGTTGAGGAGGGTTAAATATGGTGGAAGTATAACCGTTTGAAATTATAATTGTTTTTATTTGGGTTGTGGTTATAGTATAAAAACCCCTTTAAATGTATTATAAACATCCGTGATATATATCTCATTTCATGAAGACTCTCTCTCTCTCTCTCTCTCTCTCTCTCTCTCTCTCTCTCTCTCTCTCTCTCTCTCTCTCTCTCTCTCTCTCTCTCGTCCTAAATTCTTACTTTTACTTCAGGGTAGAACATAATTGCCACGAAGATAGCATTCTTTAGTATGCGATAGAGCTATTTATATTACTAATATTCAAACAATTTCATGGATTAAATGAACGAATAAAAGCCAGTTTTAAGAACATTGTATTCATGTAGGGATTAGAGTTGAAGCGATAACAGAATTAGTAATAGAGTAATGATATGGTAAAAAATGATATGTTAAAGTAGAAGGGCAGTCAGTAAAGAGCAGACAACCACCGCTATAGCTTATTCCTAGACCTTTTGTGCGTCCTTGGCCTTTGACCTTAACATGAATTAGTTGGCGTGGATTTTCGCACACTCAAATATGAACATAATATGAAGTCACTGTGATAACGATGTCCAAACTTATGTCTGATTATGTGAATTGGACATTTTCCTTGACCGTGACCATGACCTAGGACCTTGACCTTCCAATATTTAATAATTTCCAGCTTTTTACATAACAGGTAAACCATGCCAGTTTCATCACTCTA
>NC_090751.1:95079929-95084631 GCF_036898095.1 Palaemon carinicauda | reverse complement strand
TATGTAGATATCACAACTGTACCCACCAGTATATGTAGCGTTTATAATCAAGCAGTTACATATGTTTTCAACGTCGCAAACTACATTTTAGCAGATAATCAAGACCCCAAACTACAAAACCATTTCTCAACAGATGTTAATTACTTGAGATAATAGCTGCTCGCTTATCCAGTAATGAATTCCTGAGGAGAATTATTAATATCTCTGGCATCTGGGTTTATAACATCGTAGCTATAATTGGGCGAAGGGCATAACTGACTGTGTCCGGGATCCGTTTGATTTAAGATCTAAAGTAGCTGTAGTTTACACTAATTAGGTTATACACTAGTACTGTACATTCGTGGGGGTTTATTAGTGTACTGAATATTTGTTTATGGGTGTATAACCCTTTTTACTAAATAGCATTATGTTAAAAAATCTGGTTGTGTCCTGGATCCAAATAGTGTACTCCAAAGTTTGCGATTTACAGTAGCAGCTGAGAAAAAGAGAGAAATTGTAGCAGCCACCCCTCCCTGCTTGTGACGAGAAGTAAGGTGCTCTGTTCAAAATACTGGTTGTATCCAGGATCCAAATAGTGTACTCCAAAGTTTGCAATTTACAGCAGCTAAGAAAAAGAGAGAAATTGAAGCAGCCAGCCCTCCCTGCTTGTGACGAGAAGTAGCTAACACTGCCTGCGCTTGGCCTTAGTTCAACGTGTAATTCACTGTAATTATCTTACACACCACTGTACAATCCCGGAGTTGATTTGTGTACTGAATTTTTGTGTATGGTTTTACAATCCTCTTTATTAAATGGGTGTGTGTAGCACTTCAGCCAGCTAGCGTCAGAGTATGAAAGTTGATTAGAATTTTTTTTTTTTTTTGGATAGTATTTGTAACACAGCTACCGTAACATCTTGAATCACGGCTAATCTTAGCTGGTGAATAATAACAAATAACAATAAATAACACAAATAAACAACAACAACAACAACAACAACAACCACGTTAAAATGTTTTATTTTAATTGTTCATTACTTCTACCGTAGTCTAACTATTTCCTTATTCCCTTTCCTCACTGGGCTATTTTCCCTGTCGAATACCTTGGGCATATAAGGTTGTAACTTACCAAGTAGTAATAATAATACTAAATACTAAAGATAACAATAACAATAATTGACCAAGGATGCTTTTACTCCTTATAAACAATATTTCCATCTATTTCCGAGTCTTAAAACATGTTGAAATAATGATAATGAAACATGGACGTATAATTTTAAGGAGGAGAATTTAGTTAACCACTACTGGTTTTAGTACAATATAAGAATTAGTATCAAAGTCAATAAAATTATCTATATAAATCTATAATAGAATTGGTATATACAGCATAGTATTAAAAAAACTTCCATTTATAAAGTTTCATTTTTTTTTTTGGACTGTAACTAGTAATTTATTTTTTTTAGTGAGGCAGATTTGCACTGACTCGCAGCGGTGCCATTTTAGCTCGGAAATGTTTCCTGATGGCTGATTGGTTGGGAAAGATAATTCTAAGCAATCAGCGATCAGGAAACTTTCCCAAGCTAAAAGGGCAACGTTGTGAGTCGGTTCAAACCTGCCTCACTAAAAAGAATCGACTCTAGTAAACGTTATTTTTGTCTATCCTCTAAATATTCTCTTGAAATCTACTGCCGAAATTTACCATTTGGGTAGTCCAATAATTGTAATTTTCTATATAATTCTATTATAGAACTTAAAAATAATAGAACTTACAAATACCGCAGAGTATAAAAAAAACTTAAACATTCAACTAGTTTTTTTTTCGTGGGGGTGAGGGATATAAATAATATGCACTTATTTTTTCTTTCGTATAATTTTTTTCTTGAAATCAGCAGATAAAATTTACCATTTGCTTAGTGCAATAATTGTCTATATAAATATATAGTAGAATTGACAAATACTGCAGAGTATTAAAAAAAAACTTAAAATTGAACAATCCATTTTTTGGGGGTGGGGGGAATATAACCAGTATGCGCTAATATTATCTTTCATCTAAATATTCTCTTTAAATCTAATGCCGAAATTGATAATTTTTCGAGTCCAGTAACTTTTCCAGTGAGGTTTGTTAAGTGTCTATCTTTTCTTAGAAGAAAGACTAGTTCACCAAATATTTAGCTGGGCTCCACAAGGCACTAGAAGAGTTGGAAGACCCAGGCCTACATGGCGGAGGCCTATGAAACGGGAAGTAGGAGATGATGAATGGAGAAGTATTGAATCAAAAGCTCGAGATAGGGATGACTGGTGAATTCTAATCGAGGCCCTTTGCGTCAGTAGGCGTAGGAAGAGATGATTATGATGACATACCATAAGACAATAAATAAAGATGAAAATCTATGATATAAACTGATTATTTTTCTTCCTACTTCATATGATTAAATAATTAATTTTGAATGCTTTCCTTTGATTTGAATTGGAAAGAAAAAAAATGAAATTCATTATCTTACTTCGTTTGATGAATTTTATAGTTTTGAATTAAGAAAAATAAATATTTTCTCATTTCGTTTGATGAATTTTATAGTTTTGAATTAAGAAAAAAATATTTTCTTATTTCGTTTGATGAATTATTTAGTCTTGGATTGAAAATATTAAATTTATTGTCTTCCTAGTTCATTTGATGATTTTTTTAAGTTATTTTTTATATTCACTTTCTTACGGATTAAGAAATCTCTCTCTCTCTCTCTCTCTCTCTCTCTCTCTCTCTCTCTCTCTCTCTCTCTCTCTCTCTCTCTCTCCAAGGAACTTAAGATTGCCCAGTTCCTTCCAATACCCTGACAATCTAAGTAGGAAACTTGGCTAACCTAAACCAATGCCAATATATTCTTAACCGCACGATGGTCACATAAATATATACTTTAGCTTCAGTCATACGTAAAATTAAGGCGGGTAATAGCATCATTAAGGAATAACAGACACGGCTGTATCAGTTCTCGTAAATACACAAAACAGCTGTATGCAGAAGTTGCTTTTAATATACCCCACCCCCAAAAGTTTTGTCCTAGGCAGGCTCTTGTAAGAAGAAAAGCTCTATAATATTGAACATTGATTACCTATGTTATAGCCGGTTGGAACTGCAGGCTGCGTCCAAGAAGCCAGTTGTGGGGTATTGATATCTGCTTAGCATAGTACAGTGTATCTTACTCTATATATTGCTGTGTTTCATTGTCCTTTTACTAAAGCATGTATGGAAATATATTTCTCAAGATTTTATTGATGAATGATTTGTTAACCTGCGTCTATTTTCAATTTTTTTGTTTTTGTTTTTTACACTTGCTAGAGTTTATTTTTATACTTTGTTTCTTAAATATATATATATAAGTATATATACATACACACACATCTTTGATTCAAAATATCATTATACTTTATCGGAAATTCAGACTGGTCAGGTAACTAACAGAGTCCTTTAATTTTTTTTTTCTTTTTTTTTTTTGAATATCATTATACTTTGTTGGAAATTCAGACTGTTCAATAACAGAAACAGTGTCTTTTTAAAGAACATTATCTTTGTTTCAAAATATCATTATACTTTGTTGGACATTTAGACTCTTCAGTTAACTAACAGTCCTTTAAAAGGACAAAATTATCTTTTTTGTTTATTAAATATCATTATACTTTGATAATTCAGACCGGTCAGTTAATTAACTAAGCTTTTTAATCAAATGTTATCCGTTCCAAAATCTAATTATACTTTGTTGAATATTCTGACGGTTCGATACCTAACTACGTTCTTTAAAAAGAAATTATCTTTGTTGCAAAATTTAATTATGCTTTATTGAAATTTGGATAAGTCGGATAACTAGGGATTCTAACTAGGATATTATTCTGCTGTTGGGACTGACATGGAAACTATTTTTTTTTGGGGGGGGGGGGGGGGGGGGAGGGGCGTAATACAAGAGACTTAAAACTATAAAATGAATAATTTTTTTTTGGAGAGGAAAGTAATACAAGAGACTTAAAACTTTAAAATTAATAATTTTTTTTTGGAGAGGAAAGTAATACAAGTGACTTAAAACTATAAAATGAATATTTTTTTTTGGTAGAGGAAAATAATACAAGTGACTTAGAACTATCATGATTTATTTTTTTTAAGTAAGGGACTTAATATAAGTGTAAGAACTACAAAAAAGAAAAATAAATAAAATAAAAGGATTTATGATATTAGAAATGAACTTTTACAATTAAGTTCATATCTGAAAAGTGTAAGAACTACAAACAGAAAATACATAAAGGATTTTTAAAATTAGAAAAAAAAAAATTACACAATATAATCTATAACTGAAAACTGCGGAAAACCAATTAATCCTTATTTTAAACACAAATTTATTTAACCTTCATGTGATGATGATCAAATCAAGTTCCTGGAACTGGTTCAATTACGAAGATGGAATTATATATAATCATAGTTTGCCTTAGTGGCGAATATTCCATTTCAGAATTTCAAGCATCATGATATTTCAGCCTGATTCAGTGTAGCAGAATTAATTAATTCTGCTTAGATTATATGTATACAAGGTTTAATGAAAATTATATATTTTTGTTATTTGGAAACTTTTGTTATGAGAAGATAAATTGTTGAAATAATTATCAGGGCTGATTGTTCTTGCAACGTTATGTAAAACTTTATTTATTTAATGTATGTGTATATATATATATATATATATATATAT
>NC_090751.1:95069929-95072429 GCF_036898095.1 Palaemon carinicauda | reverse complement strand
TAAAAAGAATTGACTATAACTAGATTAGCTCATTCTAAGGTACCATGTCTTTCAATTTAGTAAAAGGTGTCGCTAGGCTGTGACGTATGCACTTAAGAGTCATGAGCTAAATGTTGAAGTTCTTGGTCATGATGATCGATTGATTAATTATTTGATTTAGCAGCACAAATGAATAATAATGAAAATTGATAGTATTAAAAAAATAGTAATAGTAATAAGAAAAACAAATAAAAATAATACTAATAAGAATAATTAAAGTGAACAACAACAACAACAACAATAATAATAATAAAAGCTTATTGATATCATCCCTGCTTGGCAATCTATAGGATGGGGATTCAAGACCTACTCTAGCTCAATAGTCTCTAGTAATGTCTGCAACCTGACTGTCAATGTAAGCTATGGATTGGGGATTTGTAGAAACCTATAGATTTACCATCTGGGTCATTAGCAACCATTGCCTGTCCCTCCCTGGTCCTAGCTAGGGTGGAGAGGTGCCTTGGCCCCTAGGGTAGTCTCGTCTCCTGCTAGGGCATTGCCACTGTCCTTTGCATGCGCCATTCATGAGAGACCTTTATAGCCATTATCTGGCCCTCCCTGGTCCTAGCTTAGGTGGAGAGGTGGCTTGAATGCTGATTATATGTATGCATAGTCAGTCTCTAGGGTAGTCCCCTGCTAGGGCATTGTCACTGACCCGTGCGTCTGCCATTCATGAGTGACCTTTATAGCCATTGTCTGGCCCTCCCTGGTCCTAGCTTAGGTGGAGAGGTGGCTTGAATGCTGATTATATGTATGCATAGTCAGTCTCTAGGGTAGTCCCCTTCTAGGGCATTGTCACTGACCCGTGCGTCTGCCATTCATGAGTGACCTTTATAGCCATTGTCTGGCCCTCCCTGGTCCTAGCTTAGGTGGAGAGGTGGCTTGAATGCTGATTATATGTATGCATAGTCAGTCTCTAGGGTAGTCCCCTGCTAGGGCATTGTCACTGAACCGGGCCTCTGCCATTCATGAGTGACCTTTATAGCCATTGTCTGGCCCTCCTGGTCCTAACTTGGGTGGAGAGGTGCCCTGGCCACTGATCATATGTATGCATAGTCAGTCTCTAGGGTAGTCCCCTGCTAGGGCATTGTCACTGACCCGTGCGTCTGCCATTCATGAGTGACTTTTATAGCCATTGTCTGGCCCTCCCTGGTCCTAGCTTAGGTGGAGAGGTGGCTTGAGCGCCTGTTATATGGATTTATAGGTAGTCTTAAGGGTGTAGTCCTGCTAGGGTATTATCACTATCCCTTGCCTCTACCATTCAAGAGTGCCCTTTAAACTTTTTAACTTGCGTAACTTTTTAATTGATTTTAAGGACATCTTGAGAAACTACGTCAAATAATATTTATTATGGTGGCATCTCAAAAACCACTACATGTGGTTTAATGAAATCCCCATACTGTTAGAAAAAAAAACAATTTTAATCTGAAATTCTCCGAAAAAATATACTGTTCTTAGCCGTATTTCAGTAAAATACAGGCGACCGTAATTTGACCTTACTTTATTATCTTTTACGGGTTGTTGACCGTAATATCACTCCTTTACGTCAATATATCCATCATTGAAACTGTAAAAATCCTGTAATAAATGTTGCCAGACATTTACCGTTTTTTCTAATACAAATTATAACAGTGTGGTTATGCAGTAATAAAAAACTATTAAACCTCAAGGCTACATGATAATCTCATTTCATGTTTTGGCTATTTTTCTATAGGTCTATTTGAACCTTCTCTCCTCTTTACCGGACCCCTGTGTGCCCAATTCAGAAATGAACCTGGAATTGGTCATAATGGAATTGCTCGCTCAATTAAGTTCTTCGTTTCTTGGTAATCCCCCCCTTTTTTTTTTGCTGACTATTGCGGAAATACCATTTCATGCTCTGATAAATTTAGTGGTATCTAAAAGGGTAGAATTTAAATGTAAGGGTCCCTGTTCTTCACAACTGTATTTGATTCGTTTTTATCTCAGATATAGGAAAAATATTTTCCGCAGCTATGACACTGATACATTATGATCACTCCTGATAAATTTGGTTGTATCTAAAAGTGTAGAATTAAAATTTAATGATTTATTTTCTTCATAAACTATAATAAATTACTATTTATGGCAAATAGGAAAATTATTTTCCGAAGTTATGACATTTATTTTTTGCATTAATTATCACTCAATAAATTTAGTGGTAATAAGAGTAGAGTTAAAGTTTAACGATTCATTATATATATATATATATATATATATATATATATATATATATATATATATATATATATATATATATATATATATATATATATGGATAAATATCAACACAACATCGTGTTCAAATAGAAATAAATTTCTACCTCATACTTGGGATCGAACGCTAGCCCCTTCTAATGAAAGGCCAGGTCGAAACCAACCTTGCCACGAGAGGCCATAAAAGATATCGGAACCTGACGCTATCCAGCTGTCCGAGGATTTA
>NC_090751.1:95064929-95067429 GCF_036898095.1 Palaemon carinicauda | reverse complement strand
AGACTTACTAAATATAAATGCATGAGATAGTGAAATAAATAGTATTAGAACAGAATATAGACAAATATTTTAAAAAGTAGCCAGACCACCAAAGAATTAATCAAGGAACGACCGATCATGCAAAAGAGATATGAAAGGTGATTATATACTTTACGTAAATATGTATAAATAGGAGTATTATTATTTCAAGGAATTTAACAAAATACACTATTCATTTTCAAATTTGATTATCTCTAGAATTTGTAGAAAAAATTTTTTTTCCTTGTTTCCTGCCTCACAGGGCTATTTTTCCTGTTGGAGCCCGGGGTCTTATAGCATCTTTCTTTTCCAACTAGGGTTGTAGCTTAGCAGTTAATAATAATAAAAATAATAATAAATAAATTAGCTAAACAATGGTTATACGCTCATAAATGAATTCTTATGCATCATATTGTATGATAAGAAAGCTAAAATAATCCTTACTTTTACTTAGTTAACAACACTGAATTAAAATATTTTCAGAAATTCTAAAAATTTAACTGTGAAAAGATTTTCATTGAAGAGTTACACAAATAAAAGAGTTCGTAAATACCAGGGGAAATAAACGCAAACAAGTTGTTATGCATCTTAAAATAACACTTTTTTTTTAACAGTGCCACAAATCCATAAAAAATCTATATAAATTAAGGAAACTGAATTTTAAATAGTCTTGAAAATAAAAAGAAGTTAATGCTTGGACTTGTGAAATACATTTTTTTGAAAAACCAAAATAATCATCGAAGAATCTATATAGAAAAGAAGGAAGATGAATTTTAGGTTGTCTTAGAAATAAAAAGTTAATGGTGAGTCTTGAAAGATTTTTGAAAAAACAAGATAGTTACCCAAGATTCATATATAAAAAAGAAACTGAATTTCAAACGGTTTTAAAAATAAAATGAAGTAAATGGTCAGACTTGCGATGTAAAAAAAGAAAGTTTTCGCCAAAACATATATATATATATATATATATATATATATATATATATATATATATATATATATATATATAATATATATAATATATATAATATATATAATATATATAATATATATAATATATATAATATATATAATATATATAATATATATAATATATATAATATATATAATATATATAATATATATATATATATATATATATATATATATATATATATACATATATATACATACATACATACGAAACATTTTTTAGTGATCTTAAATAAGTTAAAGGTTAGTCTTAAGATATTTTTGAAAAACCAAAATAATCACCCAATAGTCATATATATATATATATATATATATATATATATATATATATATATATATATATATATATATATATATATATATATATATATATATATATATATATATATATATATATATTTCTACCTCATACTTGGGATCGAACGCTAGCCCCTTCTAATGAAAGGCCAGGTCGAAACCAACCATGCCACGAGAGCCCATAAAAGGAAATCTGAACCTGACAATAATCTATCTGTCCGAGGATTTACGTGGTGAGACATCAGTCTCTTTACCAGCGAGTTTTACCAGATTTCCCCGGGCCACCACGTGACACAATTGGTAGTAATTCATTCAAATTACCCCTAATGAGTCAATATGGATAAATATCAACACAACATCGTGTTCAAAATAGAAATAAATTTCTACCTCATACTTGGGATCGAACGCTAGCCCCTTCTAATGAAAGGCCAGGTCGAAACCAACCATGCCACGAGAGCCCATAAAAGGAAATCTGAACCTGACAATAATCTATCTGTCCGAGGATTTACCTGGTGAGACATCAGTCTCTTTACCAGCGAGTTTTACCAGATTTCCCCGGGCCACCACGTGACACAATTGGTAGTAATTCATTCAAATTACCCCTAATGAGTCAATATGGATAAATATCAACACAACATCGTGTTCAAAATAGAAATAAATTTCTACCTCATACTTGGGATCGAACGCTAGCCCCTTCTAATGAAAGGCCAGGTCGAAACCAACCATGCCACGAGAGCCCATAAAAGGAAATCTGAACCTGACAATAATCTATCTGTCCGAGGATTTACCTGGTGAGACATCAGTCTCTTTACCAGCGAGTTTTACCAGATTTCCCCGGGCCACCACGTGACACAATTGGTAGTAATTCATTCAAATTACCCCTAATGAGTCAATATGGATAAATATCAACACAACATCGTGTTCAAAATAGAAATAAATTTCTACCTCATACTTGGGATCGAACGCTAGCCCCTTCTAATGAAAGGCCAGGTCGAAACCAACCATGCCACGAGAGCCCATAAAAGGAAATCTGAACCTGACAATAATCTATCTGTCCGAGGATTTACCTGGTGAGACATCAGTCTCTTTACCAGCGAGTTTTACCAGATTTCCCCGGGCCACCACGTGACACAATTGGTAGTAATTCATTCAAATTACCCCTAATGAGTCAATATGGATAAATATCAACACAACATCGTGTTCAAAATAGAAA
>NC_090751.1:95047429-95057429 GCF_036898095.1 Palaemon carinicauda | reverse complement strand
GGTTCATGTTAGTATAATGAAATAGATTTTATATATAACTGGATGTGGCAGAAATGAGAATGCTTAGGTGGATGTCTGGGGTGACAAGAGAGGATCTGATAGAAAATGACTACATAAGGGGGTCGACGAAGGTGGTGGAAATATCAAAGAAAGTGCAGGAAGGGAGGCTGAGATGGTATGGACACCTGATGAGGAGAGATGAGGACCACGTTGGGAGACATACTATGGAGATGGAGGTTCATGGAAGAAGAAGAAGAAGAGGGAGACCAAGAAAGAGATGGAGGGACTGTGTGAGAGGAGATTTACAGGAGAAGGGGATTGATGAGGCAGAAGCGCAGAATAGAAAAAGATGGAAACGGCTCATCCGCAACGGCTACCCCATATAAAAATGGGAACCAGCTGGGAAGAAGAAGATATAACTGAGCAAGAACTGCTCTGAACTCGAGACATACATATGCCCTACATTGAATACTCCAAGCTAGTTGGAAAGTGACAGTTAGGTGGTTCATATCAGTTCAGTCAAATAAATGTTACATTTAACTATCCTTTTCAGCTGTAATTACTGAATTCATAACTAATAAGATATAAAATTAATCCGAAACCCTTTTATGCTAGATATTCAGGTAATTAGGTTTAGATACTATATTGAATAAAACTGTGACTTCTGATAAACAAAATTCATTCATGAATATGGGTTTGTGTATGTGGAACATTATTTTAGCCATTAATAGTCACAAATAATATGCCAACTGGATGAACAATATATCCTACATAAATTTAACTTCATAAATTAAAAAATTCACAGGAAACTTACCATAATCTGAAAGAATTTGACAAGAACAGCCTCCAGTGCAATTGAATTTTAATAAAACCTTAATGAAAAATGTTCAGAAGATTCTTACCACCAATGCGTCCTAGTCAAGTTCTTAAGTTCGGAATGTGATTCACTAAATATGTCACATTAACTCCACTGGCAAGAGATCACTATGAATTGTCCCTATTCCAAACAAAAACTAAACCTAAGGAGGGCAGCTATACCAAAGTAAACAACCATAGCTTCGTCAGTCTCAGAATTTCTGGTCTTTCAACTACCCGCTATGCTTGAAATACCGAACTGCCTTATGGCAAATGAGCATTGTTGGGGTAGCTATTATGAAAATAAGAATTATTAATAATGTAAGGGTACATAAACACATTCATGGATGCATGCATGCATACATACATGCATACGATAACTTTGCACAATTAGGTGAGTTTACCATATTCATATAAGCCATATATTGTACTCAAGAATCTAAATATTAGGATGAGTATGATATATGGTTTATATGTAAATACATACAAATACATACATACATACATACATAAATGCATGCATATACACACACACATATATATATATATATATATATATATATATATATATATATATATATATATATATATATATATATATATATATATATAATGTGTGTGCGTGTATGTGTGTGTGTATCAGTTCACACATACACGTGCGAGATCATCTAAACATACATTTATGTGAACACATTAACTTTGATATAGATGCTTATAAACATCCCTCGTCCTGCATAATCCATACCTCATGCGCATATGCCTATCATCCATATACGAAAGCGTTAACCAAGTGGAAGGGATTTCCATCAATATAACCTAAAAGCCAGAGAGAAACTCGCTAATGAAGCCCTCAGCTATTTCTAGGAAATCTCCAAAGGCAGCAAGACAAATTGATAACTGTAGGCTAGCTTGGGCAGTGAAACAATGAAACATTTAAGATTCAAATCCTACATCGGGGTACGAATGGAATACAGATAATATAGATTTCTCGGTGACGTAGGCAGTTGACCAGTGGTCCTTACAGACAGAACGCAGCTTATAGGATATTCGCCCGAGATTGTGCATTGTTGATGTATTGGGTCAAGTTGAAATTGACATTTGGATACCAGAGACCGATTGTTGCGGAAGCATAATGGTTTGAAGTTGTAAGTATGTTGTTATTGGGGTTGTGATTATGCTTTAATAACCCTGAACAAAAATTTATTATAAGGAATCGTGATATATATCTAATTTCATGAAGATTTCTCTCTCTATTTGGAGGAAAGAAATGCAGTGTCTCTTATAATCATCTCTCTCTCTCTCTCTCTCTCTCTCTCTCTCTCCTAACTGTTTATTTTTACTTCATGATAGAACATAATTGTCATGAAGATAACATATATCAGTGGGGGATATAGATATTTATAACTTTGATATCTATACAATTTCATGGATTAAATGAACAAATAAAAGCCAGTTTTAAGAATATTACATTCATGTAGGATATTAGTAAAATCGATAACAAAATTAGTAATCGACTAATAATATGGTCAATAAAGATTATATGCTGAAGAAGATGGGCACTCAGAGCGACGACCTACGCTGCGGCAGCTTATTTCTAGCCCTTTTAATTGACCTTGACCTTTACCTTTCACCTTAACATGTATTAATTGGCATGGATTTTCACATACTTAGATAAGAACCAAATTTGATGTCACTGTGATAACGATGTCCAAACGTATGTCTGGTTATGTGAATTGGACATTTTGCTTGAGCGTGATCATGACCTAGGACCTTGACCTTCCAAAATTTAATAATTTCCAGCATTTTACTCAACTGGTGATCCATGCAAGTTTCATTACTATACTATTAAAATTGTGTTCACAAACATAAACGCACAAACAAACAAACACAAATACACAGACAGGGTGTAAAACATAGCCTGCTTCCAACCTCGTTGGTGGAGGTAACAAAATATTACATTTGATAACAATTGATTTTGATAACTTATTATTGATATGTAGGAGGTATTGAACTAATTCTCTCTGCAATTCCAGAAACAAATTATTGTAGAGATAATGGACAGTATGGGAATACAGGGAGCTGTCATACAATAATCTATAATATTAAATATAATCATAAAAACCATATGCTACTATTCCGTCTATGACTGATTATGAGGCATGTAATATTTTGTTACTAAATGAACCTTTTCGTAAGATAATAGTTTTAAATGAAGCAGAGCTACAGACAATTAATGAACCAATAAGATAAAAAACTTGATAACTGATATGAAAAAGAAATCAAACCTGAAAAGATTGTAGTTTTATAAAAGGAATTCCAAGACAACTCGATCCTTGATGAGGGATAAATATTGCATGAATTGTTTCTTTAAACTCACGATCAACATTTTAATCTCCAATAAACAATTAGCTGAAGACAAGTAAAGGGATTATATTTCCATACTCTATTGAGTTACTAATTGGTTGAAGATTTAGGAAATTACAAAGGTTTATCTTAAACTCCCAATTTCTTCATCAGAGTGAATGCCTCTCACAAACTCCTCTCCCTGGAAACTCCAGATAAGCCAGTGTTTAATGACGAGGCTCCAAGTGACTCAAGATAAGGATTACTTGTGCTATACTAAAGGGTGATATACTCCACTGATCTGGCATGTTATACAGCAACGAACGACAGAAATTTCATTATTATATTTTCAGGATATTTCTCCCACATTTCTTTGCAATAGTAACATTTACTAAAAAGATTTTCTTGCTCTTCAAATCCTTGTAATATTTCGGAGGATTATAAGAGCTTTATTCGCTCAAGATATAATAAATGACAGATTTAGGAAATAATTTGATTCTCTCTTAACTAACAAATAGAACGATATTGTTCTTCGGTCAGTATTCGAGAAGATAATTAAACTTTCTCATCATTAAAACTTCATATTACCCTATATATGTTATGTATATATTGCATAAATATAACAGCAACAGCAACAAAAGTACCCATTTTTAAACCACTGCAGGACAAAGGCCTCAGACATGTCAGTTCATTTCTGGGGTTTGGCCAGTTTTCATCGCTGCGCTGGCTAATGAGAATTGGTGATAGTCGGAGAATCTTTTCCGAGTGCTTACAGCAAACCAACCTGGTATGAGTGACCCCTGTATGAGTGGCAATAGTATTGGTGTCCCTAATATGGGTGGCTCTGACTAGTACAGCTTTTCTGATCAAATAATATCCATAATAGAAAACGGGAAGTTTATACAAGTAATGAATGTAAAATACTCTACGGTAAATACCACCCATGTTTCATTTGCCAAACTTCCATAACTGATAGTTGAGTAGTTGAACAAGATCATAACATCATATTGATAAAAGGAGTGGCAATAAAATCTCTAATTAGTAATTAATACTACTACTACTACTACTACTACTACTACTACTACTACTATTACTACTATTAATAATAATAATAATAATATTAGTACATTATATTCTTTACCTTTGCGGGTTGCATGATTTAGTATTTAAATGAACATATTCCGCCAAAATTACATTAATTTTATGACCCAGCAATAAAACTATATAGTAAGAATATATATATATTTTTATATCCAATTGACCAAACTACCAACAAACTAAAAAGGATGATTTTCTAAAAGTTCTCTAAAGTTTATAGAAATATGAAGTTTAAAATGGTCAACAACTAGCCAAATCATTACTGAAAAAAAATCATGCAGGTTTGAAAGTGAAAATATTTTGCAGGAACTTCTCGCCAAAAGAATGATAATCAGGGTATAATGCTATTTTCTGCCTTACGACTGATGTCATTATGTGGCCAAAGTAATTGCGTTTTAAATAGGTCATTATCCAAAAGCAGTTGCTTTCTGTGTTTTGACTCAAAAAACGAGAGAGAGAGAGAGAGAGAGAGAGAGAGAGAGAGAGAGAGAGAGAGAGAGAGAGAGAGAGAGAGAGAGAGAGAGATTATAGAAAAAATATTGTGTATATATGGCTGTAAGCATGTATGCATATATACAGTTTAAACCAATATATATATATATATATATATATATATATATATATATATATATATATATATATATATATATATATACATATATATACATATATATATATATATATATATATATATATATATATATATATATACATATATATATATATATATATACATATACATATATATATATATATATATATATATATATATATATATATATATATATATACACACACATATATATATATATATATATATATATATATATATATATATATATATATATATATATATATATATATATATATATATATACATAAATATATATATATATACATAAATATATATATATATATATATATATATATATATATATATATATATATATATATATATATATATATATATATATACATATATATATATATATACATATATATACATATATATACATATATATACATATATACATATATATACATATATATACATATATACATATATATACATATATATAATTATATATATACATATATATACAATTATATATATATATATATATATATATATATATATATATATATATATATATATATATATATATATATATATATATATATATATATAGTGTGTGTGTGTGTGTGCGTGTATACAGACATATATAAATATATACATATACACACACACATATATATATATATATATATATATATATATATATATATATATATATATATACATATATATATATATATATATATATATATATATATATATATATATATATATGTATGTATGTATGTATGTATGTATGTATGTATGTATGTATGTATGTGCATTTATATGCTATTTAGTTAATGAATTAAACACAACTATGTCGATAGGTACAATTTTAGTCCAATGTCACGAGCTCTTTTAAGTATTATGTTTTTAAATAACGCAGACTTCAGAAGTAATATGTACAGAGGATGGAAAAAGTCCCTCTACCTTAATGTTATTATGAAGGTTTTGATATTTGCTTAGTTAGATAATGCTCCGGCTGTCATGAAACTAGTTCATTCACTTACGAATTTGCATTTACCAGCACCTCCTTTCTCACTTAGTTATTCTATAATGTTTATCAAATACAATGACAAGTATAAGTTTCATTTTTTAACTTATTCTAGTAAGATTATCATATATAGCAAAGGGTGTAGTAGAGTATTTTTTTTTTTGAATCTCATTTTGTGGATAGTTTGCCTTATGATATATATGATATGATAGAATAATTTCCTGAATATGGAAACTATTCCACAGTTAAAAAGGTAATCCTTCTTTCGATTAACTTGATAATTGTTTAAGTAAATAACTTTTTAAGATACATTTTTGCTTTTTTTATCATTCAAAAATTATCGACTGTTCTTTAATACTTTCTATCTGTATGCACTAGTATTCTACAAGTATACAGTATGCATAGAAACACTAATACAGACGTTTTTAAAAGACAATATTATCAATATTTAACACAACTAAAAGTAAATTGCAATGAATTTTGTAGGATTTCTTATATAAGTAATGAAGTTTATAGAGATAATCTAAATAAATCGCAAAATGCAACAGCTAGTCTGAATGTGCAGGAAGCACTCACCTCTGGGTCTATTGATTAAGTCACCTTAGCTTTCACACGAAGTGTTGCACTATCTTAAATGTCTATTCATAACCGATTGAATTATTCTGAAAAGTTATTAAAATCTACCTTGAAGTTATTGTTATTATTATCGTTATTGTTATTATTATCGTTATTATTATTATTATCGTTATTGTTATTATTATCGTTATTATTATTATTATTATCGTTATTATTAACAACGATGTTAATAATAATAATAATAACGATAATAATACTTATCGTTGTTAATAATAATAATAATAATAACGATAATAATAATTATCGTTGTTAATAATAATAATAATAACGATAATAATAATAATTGGTGTTAATAATAATAATAATAACAATAATAATAATTATCGTTGTTAATGATAATAATAACAATAATAATAATTACCGTTGTTAATAATAATTATAATAACAATAATAATAATTATCGTTGTTAATAATAATAATAATTATCGTTGTTAATAAAAATTATCGTTGTTAATAATAATAATAATAATAATAATAATAATAATAATTATTATTATTATTATTATTATTATTATTATTATTATTATTATTATTATTACTTTAAGCTAAATCCCTAGTTGGAAATGCAGGTTGCTATAAGCCAAAGGGCCCCAAAAGGGAAAAATATCCCATTGAGGAAAGAAAATTAAGAAATAAATAAACTTCATTAATATTTCTATCCACTGAGATTTACCTAAGAGGGCCATTGATAGAAGTATCTCTGGATGTTTATGTATATATTTTTGGCTTTTTTTTTAAATGGTATTGGAAATACTCTTATGATTTACAATAATAAATACAAAAGAATGTTAGATAATAAATATATTGTATCAAATAGATCTATCTGAAGTATGATGTTTACAGGTAGCTGACGTGAAACACGAAAACCCACTTACACACGCAACCTCTCTCTCTCTCTCTCTCTCTCTCTCTCTCTCTCTCTCTCTCTCTCTCTCTCTCTCTCTCTCTCTCTCTCTCTCTCTCAACACAGAACACACAAACACAATCTCTTCCCCCCTCTCTACAAACACGCAAACACAGAAAATTCTCTCTCTCTCTCTCTCTCTCTCTCTCTCTCTCTCTCTCTCTCTCTCCTCTCTCTCTCTCTCTCTCTCTCTCCTCTCTCTCTCTCTCTCAACAAACAAAAACACACAGAATCTCTTTTCCCCCCTCTCTGCAACACAAAAATACAGTAAATCTCTCTCTCTCTCTCTCTCTCTCTCTCCTCTCTCTCTCTCCTCTCTCTCTCTCTCTCTCTCTCTCTCTCTCTCTCTCTCTCTCTCTCCACAAACACAAAAACACACAGAATCTCTTACCCCCCTCTCTACAAAACACAAAAATACAGTAAATATCTCTCTCTCTCTCTCTCTCTCTCTCTCTCTCCTCTCTCTCTCTCTCTCTCTCTCTCTCTCTCTCTCTCTCTCTCTCAACAAACAAAAAAACACAGAATCTCTTTCCCCCTCTCTGCAACACACAAAAAATACAGGAAATCTCTCTCTCTCTCCTCTCTCTCTCTCTCTCCTCTCTCTCTTCTCTCTCTCTCTCTCTACACGCACTTAAGCATCAAAGACGTTGCGTAATTTGTTCTTGGAAGAAAGGTTAAAAAATTATAAAATTATATTCATCATTAAAACTATTATAATTAAACAGGGAGGAAGTCTCTCGCCACGAAGAGGACAGCATCAAAAGCAAATTCCCTTTGACGTTCCATCCTTTAGGGAGGATTGTCTCAGAAAGAGGATCATAAGTAGGAATAACAAAAAGCTGCGAGGGAAGCAACATTTCCTGAGTACGGATGGAAGGATTTTAAGAACGTTTCTATTTTCTGAAAAATATGCTTAGAAGATCATAGTTAAGAGGAATTATAGTGATTACTGTAGTTGTAGTGGTTGTGGTTGTGGTTGTTGTTGTTGTTAACTATAACATTAGTTGGAAAAGCAGGATGGTTTAAGTCCCAAGGGATCCAACAGCGAAAAATAGCCCAGTGAGGAAAGGAAAAAAGGGAACCAATGAACAAGAGAAGTAATAAACTATTAAAATGAAATATTTCAAGAACAGTAATAACCGTATATTACATATGTCATATAAAAGCTATAAAAAAAACTAGAGGAAGTGAAATAAGAGAAGAGCATACCCTAGTGTACTCTCAAGCAAGAGAACTCTAATGCAAGACTTTGGAAGTCCATGGTACAGAAGCTAGGACACTATCCTAGTCTAGAGAACAATGGTTTGATTTTGGAGTGTCCTTCTCCTAGAGGCGTTACTTACAATAGCTAGAGTCTCTTCTACCCCTGGCTTAGTGAGAAATAGTCACTGAACAATTAGGAGTGCAGCTGTTAAAACCCTTAAGCTAAGAATTTTTTTGGTAATCACAGTGTTGGCAGGTGTATGGGGACAGAGGAGAATATGAAATGAATAGCCCAGACTATTCGGTGTAAATGTAAGTAAAGACAAAATGAGCAGTAACCAGAGAAAGGGATCCAATGTAGTTCTGTCTGGCCAGTCAAAAAACCCAATAACTCTAGTGGTATTATCTCAATGGGTAAGCAGGTGCCCTGACCAACCTACTAGCTGAGTGAGGATAATTGATTAAAATTACATCGTTTTTTATCGCTAATAGTTATATCAAAGTAATCAAAAATACTTGGCATTATATTGTCAGTCGTTTCATGATTCTTAAATCATATCACTTGAAGAAATTAATTTATATTAAGAATAAGTAAAAGAATATGATTTCCTGCTGATCTCTCACAGTTTAATATGATAGCCGGATTTACAAGCTTTTAACGAAGAGTCAATTAATTTAATAGTTTGGCATCAAGAAAGATTTAAAAAAAGCATTTTCCGTGAGACTTCAAGTTTATTCTAGCTTTTCTTTTCATTAGAATATTAGGAAATTACTAAGAGCTCAGTAAATAAATAAATGTGGAGAGAGAGAGAGAGAGAGAGAGAGAGAGAGAGAGAGAGAGAGAGAGAGAGAGAGGAGAGAGAGAGAGAGAGAGAGAGAGAGAGAGAGAGAGAGATATTCAATGAATCTAGACTCAGCCTTCTTGCATCACAAATTAAGTTCTTTATGGAGAGAGAGAGAGAGAGAGAGAGAGAGGAGAGAGAGAGAGAGAGAGAGAGAGAGAGAGAGAGAGAGAGAGATAATGAATCTAGACATATCCTTTCTGCATGACAAATTAAGTTTTTTATGATGAGAGAGAGAGAGAGAGAGAGAGAGAGAGAGAGAGAGAGAGAGAGAGAGAGAGAGAGATTTGGATAATTTAGACCAACTCAATATCATACATATGTAAATATGCTATTAAGTAACCAGTTTTATAATTAATTAATATTCTTACAGAAAGGTGATATGTTAAGTTATTTAGTGCTAGATATCTAGACCAAATAATAGCAAAAAATTCATCTATTGTGTACATAAAGTTGCATTAATAAAACAACATTGAAGGTATGAAATATTATACCACAAGCGAATC
>NC_090751.1:95039929-95042429 GCF_036898095.1 Palaemon carinicauda | reverse complement strand
TCTACTGTCCGTATATCATGAGCCTGGGGAAATTATTCCGGATTAGTATGTTTAAAGAAGTAGAGGATTTGTTGCCTGATACCGTGAATGGAAATAGTACCTCCTTGTTCCCTGATAACCAAGGGACCAGACGAGCGGGGTGGCAGTTCTAGCTAAAAGGGCCTTGAGAGTAGTGACTGGACACAGAGAAAAAATCCTGGGGAAGAAGAATAATCTTCCGAGGGGAGCACCTATTTGCGGATCCTCATCTTTTAGCTAGGAAAGCATTGTCTGGAGAAAGGAGTACTTCGGCCTGAAGGGAGGAAATCTATGTTTTCCGGGTTTGTGAGAGAGCTAGTTCTGATATTCCCTCACCTGAGGCCAAAGCCGTTAGAAACAAGGTCTTCCTAAGAAGAGTGATATAAGAGCAGGATTCATTGCCCGTGTCCGGCGCAAGTTTTGAGGACAACCGTTCAGAGACCAGAGTCCTTTTGTTGCCGAACCGAAGGTCAAATCCTAGCACATGTTTTTGGAATAGATGAGAAATAGGAATCAGCTAGGTTAATGCTAAACCCAACAAGGAAGATCTTCTTCCAAGCTGACTTGATGGTGGTTAAGTGCTAACTTTTAGGCCTTTGCCAAATAGGAACCTCAAGAAAGAGATGGCTATATTCGGAGACATACGAGTATGGTCCGAACTCTTAGGGAATCTGCTAGTTGTTAACGGCCGAATCATATTGGCGAATTGTCGAGTCCCTTTTGTCTGATTCGATGAAGAGATCGTTTTCCGATTCAATGTTTGCGTCTCTACGAGCTGCAAAACTTCCTGTAGTCCACAAAGTTAGAGTTTTGGCTATCCTTGAGTAATCTGACACAGTGAGTTTGGATTACTTGAGTCAGTTTGGGGAACGGGATCCGGAAGGGACGGAGTTTCAACTCGAGGAGGAAAGGAAACCAACTGTTCTTGGCCAGTGAGGTGGTACTAAAGCCACTGCCCCCCGGAAGGGGCGTAGTTTGTGTAAAAGTCTCATTAGAAGATTCACTGGGGGGAAATAGGTAAACCTTCTTCTAATGGTTCCTGAGTATCCACCGGAATGAAATTATGTCTAGAGACCATTCTGACTCCAGTGGTTTCGTCCTGGCTAGTGAGTGCACTCTCACATTCTGGACTCCCGCCAGGTGAGGTACTGACAGGAACCAGTTCTTTCTGTTGGCCAGGCGAAGATAGTGACAGGATCCGATTCAGGTTGGGTGACTTGGATCCTCCCCTGTTGACGCCGTGTACTACGTCTGTTCTGTCTGACACTACTCTGATGTGGCTCGACCTCGGAGGAGAGAGTCTCTTCAGGGTCAAGAACACTGCCATGGCTTCGAGAACATTGATATGGGACTGTTTCATGGCGGGTGACCAAGAGCCCTGAAACATCTGATGTTCGGAGTAATCCCCCCATCCACTAAGAGGCGCGGCGCTGCATGGAATGTCACTTGTGGAGGTGGGAATTGTAGAGGAACCGATTTGGAGAGGTTCTTTGGTTCGGACCATGGGCGTAGTCTCATTTTCAAGACAGAGGGGATCTTCGAGACCTTGTCTCTTAAAGGTACTGTAGCTCTCTTTCTCCAAACTCGATTGATGTCTTTGAGTTTGAATTTTAATAGGAGACCTGTTATTGGAGTGAATTGGGGGAAGACCGATGATACTTTCTAAGGTTCTTCTTGGCACCTGTTTGTGTTTGAGAAAATTCTTGATCTTACCTTTTTGGAAGGGAGAGACAACGTGTGCTTCGAAAGGTCGCACTGAATGTCTAACCAATCTAAGTGGCCTGATAGTTGCAGGCGAAATTTTTGGAGATTGACCCGAAATCACAGGTTGTCGAGAAATCGAAGTACTTCCTTCGTAGCTCTGTTGCCTTCTATGGCCGACCGGGCCCTAATGAGCCAACCATCCAGATAAGCAATGATCTGTATCTCTTGATTCCTGAGTTGTTCTAACACTGTCTCTCCTAGTTTCGTGAATATCCTGGGATCAATGTTGAGGCCGAAGGGCATGTCTTGAGCGCAAAGGCTTTCCTGCCTAGGCAGAAAACCCAGATAAGAAGAGAAGTTTCGAGCTATAGGCACATGATAATAGCCGTCGGTAAGATCGACAGAGGTGGTGACGACCCCACGGGGAAGTAAGGTCCGTACCTGAAAGATAGACAACATCCGGAACTTGTCGCAGAGAATGTAAGAGTTTAGCTTTGACAAGTCCCGGTCCACTCTCAATGCCGACAAGCCTTTCTTCGGAATTGTGAACAGGAGGCCTTGGAACTTCGGTGATCAGTCCCGTTTGGAATTATCGTAACCCCCCAGACCGACAACATCCTGGTCCAGACAGATCAGGCCTGCCCTTTAGGAAATAATACCGTTACCTTCGGTACCTTCTCTAACCTAACCAAGGCATGCTCTTTCAACCGAACGAATCCGTTGAATGGGAATTCTAGTACCTGAGAGTAAATTCTAGGTCCCACAGAGGGCGGACGTT
>NC_090751.1:95021529-95029029 GCF_036898095.1 Palaemon carinicauda | reverse complement strand
ACTCCTTTGTCAGTTGAATATTGCTTCAATGTTTTACAATAAATAATAAAAAAAAGACTAATGAATGAATAGCGAGGGCCCATAAATACTATATATCTTTTTCCTTGTTTCTAACAGAGGCTACATTCAACGTATCTGAATTTATTCATAAATTGTTTCTGGGAAAATATATATTGCCAAATATATTTTTCATTCTTGTGTAAAACTTCTGAAATCGGACAGCCATGTTTGTTTTTAATTTGTTTAGACCAGGGGTTCTCAACCTTCTTGGCCCATGCACCCCTTTCACCATTTGCAATTATGTCATTCCCCCCCCCCCACCCCACCCCACTTCCCGTCTTTTCCAAAGTTGTCTCAAAAATTGCATTGTAATATGCAAATATCACTAAAAATCCTTTTATTTTTTTTTTTTCAAACTGAATTATACATTTGCAGCTTTACTGGATTATTTGTATAATGGAATATTACAAATTATATGCAAATTGAAAATATCGATGGATATATAAAACTTGAATGAAAGTAAAATAGTTTTTTAAAATTTATAAGAACTACTTAACAGGCCAAACTGAAGCTGATGCAATTATTTTTATTCAGAAGATTACATTTCATCGATTGACGAAACTGTGATTGTTTTTTTTTTTTAGACAATTCTGGGATACCCGGATGAGTGCTTGAAAGGCCACAACGCAGGTAATTTTCTACCCTAATCTACTGCGATGCTTCGTTTTAATTTGTAACAGAGTTGAAAAGCCTGACTCACAAAGATATGTCGATACAAACGGAAGCAATACACGGATAGCCATTTCTGCCACTTTTGGGTAGGAATCGTACATCAGAGGCCAAAATTCTGTTATTGATTTATCATCGAACATATCTCTTACACCCAAATAACTTTTTAACTCCAAAAACTCATCTTAACAATCATCAGGAACTTTTTCAACCGACAGTTTGAATGGATTTCTCACTAAATCCAACTAATCACTGAGTTCGTGAAAATATCGTCTGAATTAATTTTCCAGTGCTGTCAAATGCTACAAAATTTATTTTTTTTGCAAATTGTGGAAGTACTTGTCTTCACCACAAACATCAAGAATGGATGACCAGTTTCTCAAACATGGCTACATTTTCTGCATTTACCATTTTCTTCTAATTTTCATGCTTGCTCATGAAAGCTTCCAAGGCATCTACGAATTCTATAATGTCTGTATTCCTTCCTTGCATCTGAAGATTCAGTTTATTCAGTTGCTCAATTATATCACCAAATAGGCAAGACGCATGATCCATTCCTCATCACACAGCCAGGCAGGAAATTCTGTTTTATCTTGCACTTCAAAAAACAATTTGAGCTCATCTCTAAGCTGAAATACTCGCTCAGTTACATTTCCTCTTGAACGCCAACGAACATTTGTGTGAAAAAGAAGCGAATGATGGGTTGCATCCATATCAGTACATAACTGCTTGAAAAGTCGTGAGTTGAGAGCCCCTCCTTTGACGAAATTTACAATTTTAATTGTTTGATCCAAAACCTAATCTAGCGGAGCAGGAAGTGCTTTTGAGGCTAGTGTCTGACGATGGCTCATACAATAAATGCCTTTCACTTTTGGAGCTCGCTTTTTCACACATACTTGGAATTCTGATTTTGTCCCAAACATAGCTGGTGCTCCATCTGTACAACACCCACTGATATTATCCTACGAAAGATTTTCTGATTCAAAAAAAGATGAAACCTTCTCCAAAATATCAGAGGCCTTGGTATAACAAAAGAGAACTCCCTCTTTGAATGAACTTGAGTGAACATACCTTGCAAACACCATCAACTGGGAACATGATGCCACGTCAGTTGATTCATCAAGTTTTATTGAAAATAAGCTAAATGCTGAAGACTTTATCTCCTGCACAACTTGATCCATGATATTAGCTTCTCAGTTATTTATAGTCCAGGAGTTCCCAACCTTGGAGTTGCCAAGTAATTTTCTTGGGACCTACTTAATTCCCTAGCCATCTGTCTCTTCCTCAGTACCTTTTTCAATCCTAGGATTAACTTGGGTAGTCACTTGTATATTACTGTCTAATCCATTTTTCCTGGGCCAGCACATGATATAATCCCAGCCACCGTGACAAGCCAGTTACGCCAAAGCCTATAATTGCTCTCCTCGACCATAAACTTACTTCTGTCACAATTCACCCCCTGAAAGCCCAAAATTCACCCCTGGGGGTGAATTTCACCCCCATTGAGAACCTATGGTTTAGACGGTTGCCAGAAAAATGGGATTTGAAATGAAATGTAAGAACGATATATATAAATTGTGTGAGATATATTTCCAGGAGGCAGCAAAGAGTTCAATGACCTATCACCTATTTCGTTTAAAGGTTTAAAGGTCGCTCTTGAATTAGCAGAATTAAGGGACAGTGTGAATACCCTAGTAAGACATGCTCTAGAGACTGACCATATATACACATGAACAGCTCCTAAGCCTCCTCTCCACCCAAGCCAGGACCAGAGAGAGCCAGACGATGGCTGCTGATAACTCACCTGCTAACTTGAAACGATCCTTATCCTATTGGAAACTTCCTTGCCTGGTGATCTGCTGGACTGGGGTTCGAGGTTAGCTCAAGCTTTAAGGCTTATGGTTGTTTATGTAATCTCACTATCCCTGTGAAGTAAGATGGGGGGAGAGGGGGGGGGGGTTGTTCTTGGGGGTGCCTATAGATCTACTTTGAGTTATCAGCAGCCATTACCTAGCCGTATATGGTACTACCTTGATGGAGTGGGGACTTTGATGCTGATCCTATGTATATATGGCCAGTCTCTGTTTTCTCCTACTAGGGCAATTCACTGTCCCTTTTCTCTGTCATTTGTGAGCGAAATTTAGGACTGGAAACGAATACGAGTAAAACTAGGATAATGTCCAATGAAAATTCAGACAAAAAATAAGGGTTATGGACGAACCTTTAACATTTCAGAGCATGTAGGTCAGTCTCTAAGGTCTTCTTTTACTAGTGCAATTCACTGTCCCTTAACTCTGCTATTTGCGAGTGAAATGTAAGACTGAAAACGAATATGAGTAAAACTAAGATAATGCCCAATGAAAATTCAAACAACAAATAAGGGTTATGGGTGAATCTTCAACCTTTCAGAGCATAAAGGAAAATATCAAAACTGAAAGAGCAGTAAGTGAGATATTAAAACTTTTTCTTTAGGTATCGAAAACCTAAATCAAAATATAACTTTTTTCTTTTTTTTACTGTCCCTTGTCTGTCATTCATAAGTGAAATGTAGTACTGAAAATGAATATGAGTAAAACTGGAATAAAGTCCAATGAAAATTCAAACAACAAATAAGGGTTATAGACGAAGTTTAACCTTTCAGAGCATAAAATAAAATATAAAAAATTTGAAAGAGCAATAAGGGAGATATCAAAACATCCCTCTTTGGGTGTCGAGAATGTTAAAAAAAAAAAAAAAAAAAAAAAAAAAAAAAAAGATACTTTTATTCAGTGCAATAAACCTCTTAATCCTCTTTCGCCAGGAATGAGGTTTTTTGTTTAGAAGGCTCTTCAGTGTAAAATCGGCCTTCCTTCTTTCCAGTAAATGGAATAAATCTCTTTAAGCTAGATAGGATTTTGTTGATATTCAAAAAAATATTTTTTTTTATTCTGGAATGTTTATTCAAATCGTGTATATATATATATATATATATATATATATATATATATATATATATATATATATATATATATATATATATGTATATATATATATATATATATATATATATATATATATAAATATATATATATATATATATATATATATATATATATATATATATATATATATATATATATATATATATATATATATATACATATATGCATATATACATATATTATTATTATCATTATTATTATTGTTATTATTATTATTATTATTATTATCCAAGCTACAACCCTAGTTGGAAAAGCAAGATGCTATAAGCCCAGGGGCTCCAACAGGGAAAAATAGCCCATTGAGGAAAGGAAATAAGGAAATAAATAAATGAAGAAAACAAATTAACAATAAATCATTCTAAAAACAGTAACAACGTCAAAACAGACATGTCATATATAAACTATTAACAGCATCAAAAACAAATATGTCATAAATAAACTATAAAAAGACTCATGTCCGCCTGGTCAACAAAAAAGCATTTGCTCCAACTTTGAACTTTTGAAGTTCTACTGATTCAACCACCTGATTAGGAAGATCATTCCACAACTTGGTAACAGCTGGAATAAAACTTCTAGAGTACTGCGTAGTATTGAGCCTCGTGATGGAGAAGGCCTGGCTATTAGAATTAACTGCCTGCCTAGTATTACGAACAGGATAAAATTGTCCAGGGAGATCTGAATGTAAAGGATGGTCAGAGTTATGAAAAATCTTATACAACATGCATAATGAACTAATTGAACGACGGTGCCAGAGATTAATATCTAGATCAGGAATAAGAAATTTAATAGACCGTAAGTTTCTGTGCAACAAATTAAGATGAGAATCAGCAGCTGAAGACCAAACAGGAGAACAATACTCAAAACAAGGTAGAATGAAAGAGTTAAAAACACTTCTTCAGAATAGATTGATCACCGAAAATCTTGAAAGACTTTCTCAATAAGCCTATTTTTTGTGCAATTGAAGAAGACAGAGACCTTATATGTTTCTCAAAAGTAAATTTACTGTCGAGAATCACACCTAAAATTTTGAAAGAGTCATACATATTTAAAGAAACATTATCAATACTGAGATCCGGATGTTGAGGAGCCACCGTCCTTGACCTACTTACAATCATACTTTGAGTTTTGTTAGGATTCAACTTCATACCCCATAATTTGCACCATGCACTAATTCTAGCTAAATCTCTATTAAGAGATTCACCAACCCTAGATCTACATTCAGGGGATGGAATTGATGCAAAGAGAGTAGCATCATCTGCATATGCAACAAGCTTGTTTTCTAGGCCAAACCACATGTCATGTGTATATAGTATGAAAAGTAATGGGCCAAGAACACTACCCTGTGGAACACCGGATATCACATTCCTATATATATACATATGTATACATATATATACATGTATATATACACACATGTATATATATACATACATATATATATTATATATGTGTGTAAACATATGTATATATATATGCATATATATATAAATATATACATATGTATATATATGCAAATATATAAATATATACATATATATATATGTATGTGTATATATATATATATATATATATATATATATATATATATATATATATATATATATATATATATATATATATATATATTACGTAGGTAGTTTTTATATATATATATATTTATATATATTATTATATATATATATATAATATATATATATATATATATATATATATATATATATATATATATATATATATATATATATATATATATATATATATGGTGCGAACAAGTACAATGTCGTACTTCCTTGTTATCTTGAAAAGGTTCCACAATGATGTAAGACGTGTTTGAAAAACTGGTGTATATTTGTAGATATTACAAAATACGTTTAGAGCTTTCGTCCATCATCTGTGGACTTGGTCACTAAAATGTTTATAAAATTACAAGTCAGGTACTGATATAAGGAAAAACAGAAATACATAAACAATTCAAATACATAGCCATATAGTTAAAACAGATCAAAATCAATTACAAAATGATTTCAGGTTGTTGGGCCCTTGTCCTTTCCAAAATTCTTTGAGATCTTCCTGGGTGGTATGTTTCGATGGTCACTGGCCAATTCGATGTTTTGGTAGTTCCGGTCGTTTGTCACTTGCAATGTCTGTGGAGGATGCACCTGTGACGGAGGGATTGAAGAGGAAGCATCTCTTATCTTGGCACATATATCCCTACAGTTACGAATTTTGCTCCTCCTACATATTTCTTCACTGATGTTTTCATCTTCCACTATTCCCCTGTTACCCTCAAAAGTCTTGTTCAAAGAGATCACAGCACCTTCAATCGTTCTCCTGATTGCTCTGTCACGACACTTGTAAACAATTTCTGCCTTGTTGAAGGCTATTGCATGACTTTTCTCCCAAGTATGTCGGGCTATGGCACTATAGTAGTTCCCCGATCTGCAAGCTGCAATATGTTCCCTTTTCCTCTCTTCCAACGAGCGGCCGCTCTCCCCGATGTAGCATTCCTCACAATCCTTACATGGAATCACATATACTCCCATCTCACCATCATCTTTACCTGGTTTGTTATTAATGAGTTTTCTTCCTGAGGGTATTCTCATACTGAAAAACGATATTATATCCCGGTGTCTCTCCGCACAAACCAAGAGAGGAATTGGCGAGTTCTTTGTTGTAGGGAAGCAGCAGAGATGTTTTAAAATCAGGCTTATCAGTTTTATCAAGGGGATTAAAATATATCTTTCTAGCTTTTTTGTGACAATGTTCGATAAAATATTTAGGGTAACATAAGTTCCTGAAACTGTGTATTAAAAACTCAATTTCTCTATCAATATAAATAGGGTCACATAGACGATATGCTCGGATAAACAGATTTGTTAAAACATTTGATTTGACTTTAGCATCATGATATGAAAAGAAATGAATGTATGAATTGGTGTGTGTGCTCTTTCTAAAAACAGAAAATTTAAAAGACCTATTCACGTTATCTCGGTGAACTATCAAATCGAGAAAGGGTAATTGATTATCAGTTTCTCTTTCCACAGTAAATTTTATGGAGGGTACATAGCCATCCAGTAAATTTAAAAACCTTCTAAAAGCCTCCTCATTATGTTTGTATACAATAAAAATATCATCCACATACCGTACCCAAATTTCAGGTTTTATTTCTCTTGGTAATTTGTTAACATACAACTTCTCAAAAAACTCCATACAAAGGTTGGCCAGAACCGGGGATAGGGAAGAACCCATTGAGACTCCCATCTTTTGTTGATAAAATGAACCTTCAAATTCAAAAATAATAGATTCTACTGATATCTTAATTAGCTCACAAAACTTACCTATAGGCAATGGTGGTTTAAAAATGCCATCTTCGGCGAGTTTAGTGAGATTTTCCAGCACAAAGTCAAGGGGTACATTTGTAAACAAAGAGACTATATCTAAGCTGTACATTCGACCCACATACTCCCTTTTCTTGATCTTTTCTAAGAAATCAGCGCTATGCTTTAAGTGAGAATCAGAGATGGTACCTATCAATTCGCCAAGAGTCTTAGCCAACCATGTAGATAAATCAGTCTGTGGGGTGTTACAGCTAGCTACTATAGGTCTTAGCGGGATACCTACTTTATGTATTTTCGGTGTACCATAGAAATAACTAAATGAAGGTAACCTTCTGGTTAGTTTACTATAAACAATATCTTTATTCTCCTTACTCACCCCGTTGTTAACAACCGATTTTATTCTCCTATTCATATGTATATAGGTAAGTTTTGTGAGCTAATTAAGATATCAG
>NC_090751.1:95014029-95016529 GCF_036898095.1 Palaemon carinicauda | reverse complement strand
TGCATCTTAGGTATTTATCGAGCTGATTCTTAAACACATCTACGCTCACTCCTGATATGTTTCTTAGATGAGCTGGCAGCACATTAAATAGTCGCTGCATTATCGATGCTGGTGCGTAGTGGATTAATGTCCTGTGCGCCTTTCTCAGTTTACCTGGAATGCTTTTTGGCACTATTAATCTACCTCGGCTTGCTCTTTCTGATATTTTAAGCTCCATGATGTTTTCAGCAATTCCTTCTATTTGCTTCCATGCTTGTATTATCATGTAGCGTTCTCTTCTCCTTTCTAGACTGTATAGTTTTAAAAAATTGCAGTCTTTCCCAGTAGTCAAGGTCCTTAACTTCTTCTATTCTAGCAGTATAGGACCTTTGTACACTCTCTATTTGCGCAATATCCTTTTGGTAGTGTGGGTACCATATCACATTGCAGTACTCGAGTGTACTACGCACATAAGTTTTGTGAAGCATAATCATGTGTTCAGCTTTTCTTGTTTTAAAGTGTCTGAATAACATTCCCATTTTTGCTTTACATTTAGCCAACAGTGTTGCTATTTGGTCGTTGCATAACATATTCCTATTTAAAATTACACCAAGGTCTTTAATTGCTTTCTTGTTTGTGATTGTCTCATTATTAGGTCCTTTGTATGCATACACCATTCCTTCTCTGTTTCCATAATTTATTGATTCGAATTTATCGGAGTTAAATACCATCCTATTTATCTCCGCCCATTCATATATTTTGTTTAGATCTCTTTGTAGTGAGTTCCTATCTTCATCACATGTAATTTCTCTACTTATTCTTGTGTCATCGGCGAAACTTCTCACTACGGAGTTTTCAACATCACAGTCTATGTCTGAGATCATAATAACAAATAGCAGTGCAGCTTATACCGTACCTTGGGGCACACCAGATATTACCTGGGCTTCATCTGATTTCTCGTCATTCGCAACCACTATCTGTTTTCTGTTTTGCAGGAATTCTTTTACCCATTTTCCTATCTTTCCCACAATATTATGCTTTCTCATTTTTTTCTCCAATATGTTATGGTCTACCTTGTCAAAGGCTTTTGCAAAATCTAGATAGATCACATCTGTGTCTTTTTTCATTTATCATATTATTGTATATGTTTTCATAGTGTGCTATCAGTTGGGTCTGTGTACTTTTTCCAGGTACGAAACTGTGTTGACCCATAATAAACAAATTATTTTTGACCAAATGGTTCATTATTTTCTTTTTTATTACCCTCTCATACACTTTCATAATATGTGATGTTAGACTAACAGGTCTATAATTGCTTGCCTCTAGTCTTGATCCACTTTTGGAGATAGGGGTTATATAAGCTAATTTATGTTTAACATATATCTCGGTCATATCTACACTCTGTCTTAGCAGTATTGCAAGCGGCTTCGCGATAGTGTTTGCAGTTTTTTTTTTTTAACAAAATCGCTGGAACTCCATCTGGTCCGGCTGCCGATCCATTTTTAATTTCGTTTATAGCCGTGACAATATCTGCTTCATTAATATCTATATCCGTTAGATATTCGACATTTTCTTCTCTCATTTCTGTTTCATTATTCTCATTCGCAATTCTTGGCGTGAACTCACTCTTATATTTTTCTGCTAACATGTTGCATATTTCCTTTTTTTCATTCGTTAGCCGTCCTTCAATTCTTAGAGGGCCTATTTCTATTCTCCTTTTGTTCATCTTTTTTGCATAGGAGTAAAGTACTTTGGGGTTTCTTTTTATATTTTGAAGTGTCCTTTCTTTTAAGTCCCTTTTTTCATTTTCTTTCGACTGTATAATCTTTTGTTCTGCATTTTCTATCTCACATTTTATTTCCCTCATTTTCCACACATTTTTTTCTTTTGCAAGATTTTTCTTCCACTTTCTAATTTTCTGAAATAAGATCCTTCTGTCTCTTGGTATGCACGTCTTTTGTTTATTGTTTTTTTTCGGTACATATTTTTCAACAATTTTCTCCAGTATTTTGTACAGTATGTCCGTATTTACCTGTATATTATCACTTATAAATACATTTTTCCATTCTTTATTCAGTTCTTCATTTATTTCTGACCATTTTATATTCTTACTGTAAAAGTTATATTTTCCATATCCTTCCCAAAGTTTTGTGCTTTTATTAATTCTGTGATCACTTGCTTTGGAATGAACTATCAATTCTATGACATTGTGGTCTGAAATTCCCGTGTTATACACTATTATTTCTTTAATATAATTCACACCATTCACAAATACTAGATCTAGGACATTTTCCTTTCTTGTTGGAATGTGGTTTATTTGTTGCATATTATGTTCTAATAGCATATCTTGAAGCTTTTCAAATTACCTCTTATCTTCTGCGCTACTATTACTCTCTTTTTTATATGTATACATACAACCACTTTCTTCTATCCGTTCTTTCCAATCCACGAAAGGAAAGTTAAAATCTCCGGATAGGAGTATATTCCAGTCTTTATGGTTTCTACATATATCATCTATTTT
>NC_090751.1:95003464-95008464 GCF_036898095.1 Palaemon carinicauda | reverse complement strand
GAAAACTCGAGAGAAAGCCTCATTGTACAGTCAAAATCGAGTTTGGATGAAGCATGGTCAGCATTAGATTACATTTACGAAAGGGGAAACACCATCCGTGACGCAGTCCTCAGGGACGTCCATGACATTATGCCTGTCAGAAGTGAGTCTGATGCAGATGGTCTTCGTCGATTGGTAACTGAACTTACTGTTGCTAAAGAGGACCTGAAATCAGTAAACCGAACGTCTATATTAGGTGAGTTGGCATTTTTTATCGTAATGGAAAAAAATTACAGTAGAACTACACAGGAGAATCGACAGAGAAATTCTGGCAGACGACCTTGATGCTGAAGCCTCCTTCGATCTACTCTTAGAAATGGCCGACACGGCAGCCTCAATCGAAGAAACAGCTAAATTGCGAGCAGAAGCTCATTCTAGTCACATTTTCAGAGAAGAGCCGACGATGGTCGTTAAGAATTATCAGGTTAGCAGTAAGGACAGAAACATTGATAACAGCGGTTCGAAAAGTGCCAAGTCTGGCAAGAATGGAACGCCCAAAAAGGGTAACGGTTGGAAGGAATCGAAAACAGGGAAGCCAAAAAATTCCCCATCTTCCGTTCAATCGTGTATTTTTCATTCTATGGCTGATCACCAAGTGTCTGAATACAGAGTGTTACTAGGTCTTTCGTCCATAAAAAAGAAAGAAACCTTGAAGGAACATTAACCGGTGTGAAAAGTCCTTTGGTTCTCACCATTCAAATCAGTGCAAAAATAAGCACGTTTGTCAGGAGGTTAATTGTAATACGCCAGACAATCATCTTACTCTATTGCATGCTGCTTGCCTAGCTGCGTCAAGCATGGTTTATGGTCCTGTTGATTATGAGAAACTCCGTCATCATCTAGGCAATGAGACCTAGTCATACGGCCTTCATGAAAAGGAAATGCAATCTTTTCAAGGTTTCAGTTCTTTATGATTTGGGAGCCACTGTCTCACAGATTCTGAACTCAGTGGCAAGGGAAGCTTGTATCAAACCAGTATCCAGAATCAAGAACTTGATGATGAGGACTGCTGGGGAGAGCCAGCCACAAGATTGGGGACCGGCCGATGTGTAGAAGCATCCGACTTTACGATGCAGAAGGTAACTTTGTGACTGTGGTTGATTGCATTGGTGTCGATTACATCGGTGAACTTGATGGAGGCAGTTATCATGCAGTTGGTGACATGTTCAAAGATGATGTCGATACACCAGAACTTTTAGAGCCTGTTCACGGTGACAACGAGTTGTTCATCGGAGACAATCATGCCAGCATATTTCTGCGAACGGTGAAGACAAGAGAAAACCTTGTTTTAGCTGAGACTAACTTCGGGTTCATTCTACATAGTTCTCACGAGACATTTTTTGCCGCTAATTCTCATGAACCAAGTGTGATGTTGGAGCTCCTCAACAGAAAGATTTCTGCTGTTCTTCTGCAGTTAATGTCATCAGTTGCAGTAAGTTATGCTGAACGGCCGAAAAGGGAAGTTTCCACAGATAAAACCCGGAGCAATGGCTCCGTGCAGCAGGTTGCAAAAAATGGCGGACAGTCGGTTCTTTCAATAAAGACCAGTGCTGAGACTGTTTGATCGTTTGTGTGAAGTAGAGGATGGTCCGGTTTGTCATCGGTGCGACGAGGTCGGCATAAACTCAGAAGAGGAGCGAAGAGTACAGACATAAGAGTTTTCTCACCTACGACCCTGAACAGAAGATATTCGTTTGCAGGTTACCATGGAAGGGAAGCTTCCGTACCTTGTCGGACAATCGACCTACTGCCCTCAAACGCCTAAATTCGTTAACACGCACCATGTCCAGAAACGAAGCTTTAAAGAACTGGTATGTAGACGAATTTGAAAACTTGATCAACGACGGCTATATGACAGAGGTTACAGCTGAGGTGGATGCGCAGTGGAAATCTAATGGTGGCAAAGTCTACTACATCTGTCATTTCGCACACTTTAATGAGCATAGTTCCTCAACCCCACTCAGAATCATATTTGATGCAAGTATTCCATTTAAAGGCAAGGCTATCAACTCCTTGTGGGAACCACCACCAAATTTGATTCCACCAATTTCAACCCTGCTGTTAAGGTTCCAGGAAAGAAAAATAACAGTTGCAATGGACATAAGTAAAGCATACTTCACTGTTCGCCTTAAGAAAGAAGAATCTCATCTTCACCGCCTTTTGTGGAATCAACTGGACAAGGAAAAAGAAGTCAAGACCCTGCGATTACTACGAAACTCCTGGGGAACTACTCCGGCAGGTGGTATACACAGTGTAGCAATGCTCATCATAGCTGAGAAATTTAAGGACAAGTACCCACAGGTATACGAATTCGTAAAATCGAACTTGTATGTTGATGATGGTACTACATGTGTTGATGATGTTTCCACGGCATTACAACTTGCTAGGAACTCAACACTGTCCTCAGTGAGGCATCCTTCATCATAAAGCATTTCATGATCGGTGGAAGTGAAAGTGATATTGATGCCCACATAAAGAAGTGCCCGGATGTACCTGACAATGTGCGACGGACACCAGAGCAGGAAAGAATCCTGGGTATAATATATCATTCTGCCAACGATGAAATTTCCATTTCAGGTAGAATTAACTTCTCAAAGAAAAGGAGAGGCATTAGATCAGAGGAAGATATCAGTTTAGAAAATTTTGATGATGCCTTCCCTGACACTTTCGGTTGAAGAAATTATCTACAGATCATAGCAACCATCTATGATCAGACGGGACTTGCAACTCCGGTTACCATCTGCCTGAAGCATGAACTGGGTCAAATACTCTGCCTCAAACAGGAATGGGACGATTCGATCCTAGATGGTAATGATGACCTACCTACAACCCGCGGTCGGTGTAAAGAAGTGATTTGTTCGATCTACGGTCTAAAAGAAGTCTGGTTTGTTTGCTGTCTTACACCTGAAACTGCAGCAGTTGACAAACCCACTCTAGTAATTTTTTGTGATAGTTCTCAGACTGCCTATGGATGTGTCGCGTACTACAACTGGAAGTTGGAAAATGGCGAGCGAGCATCTGTTCTTGCCATGTCAAAGGCAAAACCTTGGCCACAAATTCCAACGTTAACGATCCCCTGTGGTGAGTTACTTGGATGTCTGCTGAGTGCCAGAATGCAACAGACTATCGTCAAAAAATCAAGCTTTATTTTTGAAAGGGTAATGCTGCTAACTGACAGCACCATAGTTCTGGGACAACTGCGTCATAAGCCCTACAAGTATAACATGTGGAGAGCCAGCCGTATCAGTGAAATACAAACTCTGACTGATATTCGCGATTGGTACCATGTGGACTCTTGAAACAACGTTGCCGATGATGCGTCACGCGGTCTTAACCCATCTGAAATGAGAAAGGATTCCAGATGGCAAAAAGGTCCAGACTTCATGAAGAAGGACATCAACGACTGGCCAATCATACTTGCAAATGAAGTTCATGCGAAGAAAGAAGATCTGGACATAAGAATAAAAGATCCACGGATGACCATTGGAAGATGCAAGTCACTATGTGTCCAGATTTATGGTGGAACAAATGAAGATTATTCAGTTATTCTTGATATTCTAAAAACATTTAATATAACGGTCGACAAAAATGACAGCCTGATGAAGATTAAACGTCCCATCTCTAGAATCATAAGATTTATGGAAAATGCTTCACAATTTTTCAGAGATCAACTGAAGAGAACAGTGAAGACTACTCCAGTTGCCATCAGTAGTATGACGAAAGCAGAATGTTCGAGATGGTTTGGTGAAAATGATACATTTGTGCCTACCAAGCGTGAGTTAGTAATATCAAACTTGTTTCTTATTCAACAGGCTCAGCAGTCGCTACCGTCAGATGTGGAGCATAAGCTAAAGTCACTGAACCCAATACTGGACGCCGACGGGGTATGGAGAGCACTAGGTCGTACTGCTGCTGCTATATCAAACCCGCCTGCAATTATACCATCCTCTGAACCCTTTGCAGAGATCTTGGTGCGTAAGTGTCACCAACCGCAGCACTCTGGTGCGGATACTACTCTTGCCCTACTACGTGAGCAGTTCTGGATCCTCAACGGTAAACGGTTCGTCAGCAAAGTTGTGTCGTAGTGCCCATATTGTCTCTTTCTATGGAAGAAGATCGCCCAAGTAGAGATCGCTCCTTGTAAGGTGGAACAACTCGTGCGATCGTCAGTATTCGAACATGTGGTCATTGACATAGCTGGTCCGTTCAATACCATTGCAGATCACCGCGAACCGAGAAATTACCAGGTAAATTCTGGTAAAGCCTGGATTCTGGTTACCGTGTGTCGTGCATCTGGTGCGGCCCACATAGAGGTCCTTGAAGGTTACGATACCAACTGCTTCCTTGCAGGTTTCGATGCTTTCACTAGAATCCTCGGAAAACCCACGTCTGTGACTGCAGATCTTGGTTCGCAAATCTGTGGTGCTGCAAACGTCATGGAGAGCCTTTGGAACTATACCAAGATGGCAAAGATTCAGACAAATCCCGAAACAACAACCTGGCAATTCGTACCATCTGGAGCTCATTCGTCAGTCGGACAAGCTGAGAGGATGATCAGAACTGTGAAAAACTCTTAAGAAGCTATCACTGCTTCGAGAAAACCTGAGTTTACTAAGTTACGTTTGCAGAGACTAATGTACAGTGTTGCTGATATGATAAATGATAGGCCTTTAGGTGTTCATAGAAATAATGTTGCCAAATTAGACGCTGTGAGATTACCACGTCCAAATTACCTTATTTTGGGTAGATCAAACGGTGATATCAGTGCACTTTTAGATTTCGAGTTGGCTAAAACACCTGAGCAAATAGAGTACACAAAAATACTCGCACTGAATGAACTCTCTTTAAATCATTGGTGGAAAATGTGGTATGATCAAATTTTTCCAGCTCTTCTTCTCAGAGAAAAGTGGTCAGATTCCAACCGGGGAGTAGAGATAAATGATATCATAATAATCAGAGAT